>NC_056680.1:18345000-18452500 GCF_018350215.1 Panthera leo | reverse complement strand
AGGGTTGCTGGAGGGGAGGTGGGTAGGGGGATGGGCTAAATGGGGGATGGGCATTAAGGAGGGCACTTGCTGGGATGAGCACTGGGTGTTACATGCAAGTAATGAATCACTATATTCTGTTCTTGAAACCAATATTACACTATATGTTAACTGACTTGGATTTAAATAAATGAAAAAGGAAGGAAGGAAGGGAATAAAGTGAGGGAAGGAAGGAAGAGAGGGAACAAGGGAGGGAGAGGGAGGAAGGAAGGAAGGAAGGAAGAAAGAAAGAAAGGAAGAAAGAAAGAAAGAAAGAAAGAAAGAAAGAACGAACATAATCCAGTCTAAAAAAAGAAAGCTGGAGAAATATAGATGAAACAAGATAGCAAAACACTGATCATGGTTGAAGTTGGGTGATGGGTTTACAGGAAGAGGTTCACCGTACATACCATCTTTTCTCCTTTTACATGTGCTTACAATTTTCATTTGCAGAGTGTTTACTGTTCCTAAGGACATCTACCCTAAAGAGCCAAAGGCCAGTGTACCCCAAAAAGAGGCCAGAATGACATGGCTGACCAGAGAAGAACAGGCCCGCAAAAGAGTTTCCTCTGCAGTGCACAGAGGATTCCATGGCTAGAGTGCAAGGGGTGGTTGCCTCTCCAGTCCAACCCAGCTCTACCACTACCTTCAGCTGACACCACCTCAAACCAGAGCTGGCAAGGTTTTGGCCTGGAGGGCTTAACACTGGCCACTCAAAGTTAGATACAGGGATTTGGAAAGTGGGCTCACAAGGCCATAAAAGGGGAGAAGTTCTCCCAGCAACATTCCTAAAACAAGTACACTGTCTTAGTTATTACCCTTATTTCAGGAGACAGAGTCAGGATCCAAAGGGTCTCACTAGATTGGAAGGGATCTCCAAGTACAGTGAAAGAAGACATAGCAGGGACCCATGCAGGCCCCCACAGATTCACACTCAGGTTGCACAAGCCCCAGATGGAGGGAACTCAGCCTTCATGTTGAGATGCCCAGCATGAGGCTGGACCAAGTGTGGGGTGTAGTGCTAGAGAGCACTCAGGAAGGTGGATGATGGTGTTCTTAGGCTGGCAAGTGAAGGCTAGTCATCCTTCAGATGGTGTCACTCAGTCCATGTGACATACTGAGCCCTGGGTCCTGTTCTCTGAACCTCCCTGTCTTCAAGATGTTGAGAGCTTGGGCAGGACATCCCAGGTCGGCAAGGGTCCCAGAATCACATCCCAGCACAGGAGCTAGAGAAGTCAAGTATAGAGAAGAACCTCAGAGTTGAGAAGGTGAGAGCATAGTGAGCTCCTCCTAAACCTGCGAGCAGATAAGCTGGCTGTGCCAGAGGGCAGGGCCAGGCCAAGAGACAGGAGGTGTAAGGAAGCCCATTTCAGACAAACCAAAAGAACTTTCCAACAATGGAGTCATCTGCCTAGAAGGGGCCAGAGGCCACTGATCACTGGGTGTTCACACCAAGGCAGAGCTCCTGCCTTCAGAGAACATGGAAGCAGACATGTTGGCATCCACGAGGGGTTGGATTAGATGCTCAAAATAAAAGGAGGGCAGAGCAAACACAACACCCGCTGAAGCTAAACCATGCTCCTGAAGGAAGTGGCCTCACATGTCAGACCTTGATGTTGGTGGAGACCTGGCCTGAGCCCACAGAACCTATAGAGCTGCAGGAGAAACCGCAGAGAGCACCACGTCCATCACCTCCAAATGGAGGACTCTATACAACTGCCCACTGGAGGGGGCAAACCAGGTGCCAGTGCACCTGAGGGATATGGATGGAACAACACTCAGGAGGCAAGCAGCCATGCATGGCTGGAAACATGGAGCCTGCATCAGGCTCCGCAGGCCCAGGTAGGAGCCTGGCTGACTTGCCGGCCAACCCAGTAGAAGGAAGCCAGTAGCTTTTCAAGAATCCCTTCCTGTGCAAGGCACCAGCCAGTCCCTCTTCTGGCTCCAGGCTTGATTGTAAGGTCATCTTGTCCACCCTGAAAGATCTTTGGAGCATGGAGGAAGAGCCAACCTCTTCATTTAAATCTCTTCTAATTAACCTAAAGGCTGCACGATGTACCTATTTTCTCTCCACAGTGGGGCTGAGGAACAGCAGGAAGCATCACCCTTCCTTCTTACTCATCTAACAAAAATAAGCTGTCAGAGATGGAGGGGACCTTGGAGAACATCTAGTTAAATCTCTCCTTTTACAGATGAGAAATAGTGAGGACCTACTATATGTACGGCCAGATTGGGGCAATGTCAAGATTGATTAAAACCTGAGTTTCTGACCCCTACCCAGGAGGCTTCCAGTATTCTTCATTCCCCACCCCACCCTATGCTGTCCTTTGTTCAAATGTCCTACTTCCTGATCCTCTTCTCATCCTCAAAGCCCTCCCCATCCTCTTGCTAAATTTTCCATCTTCTCGGAGCAGGAGGCAAGGAAGTGATGCAGTTCTCCAGCTGTGCTTGTTGTATGGCATTTCAGTTTGCTAAAGTCAGCTAGCTGGCTGTTCTTCTAAATCTCTCATATTAGGCCTCTGGAGTTCCCAACAGAATAAGTTAATGTTGTGAATGTGTTTTGTAAGCTGTAAAATACCATACAAATATATGCTCTACTATTTTAGAATATGAAATAATCCAACCCCTTCTAATCATGCGCTCATTTATCTTACCTCTGTGAGACAAAGAAAAAGCAGGAGCAAACTCTAATTTAAGGAAGTTCAGGGTAAAAATCGAAACAAGTGCCTCTTTCTCTCCCACCAGATTGGAAGCTCCTTGAGGGTACAGCCCATTTCATGCTCCTTCCTTTGTTCCTCACATTTCACCCAGGGCTAAGCATCTAGTAGGTATTCAGCGAACAGTTTCCTAAATACATGGATAAAATTTCACTGTAAGGGGGGCCTGGCTGGCTCAGTTGGTAGAACATGCGACTATTAATCTCAGGGTCGTGAGTTCAAGCCCCATGTTGGGTATGAAGTCTCCTTTAAAATATTTTTTTCACTTTATTTTTGTTAAATTTTTAAATGTTTATTTATTTATTTTTGAGAGAGAGAGACAGAGCATGAGTGGGGGGGGGGACAGAGAGAGAGGGAGACACAGAATCCAAAGCAGGCTCCAGGTTCTGAGCTGTCAGCACAGAGCCCAACATGGGGCTTGAACTCACAAACCGCGAGATTGTGACATAAGCCAAAGTCGGACACTTAACTGACTGAGCCACCCAGGCACCCCACATTTTTCACTTTAAAATCCTCCTATTACTGGGGTGCCTGGGTGGCTCAGTTGGTTAAGCGTCCAACTCTTGATTTCCACTCAGGTCATGATCTCCCGGTCATGAGATCGAGCCTTGCGTCCACCTTCTCACTGAGTGTGGAGCCTGCTTAAGAGTGTCTCTCTCCCTCTCCCTCTGCCTCTTCCCTGCTTGCACTTGCTCCCTCTCTCTCTGAAAACAAACAAACAAACAAACAAATAAATAAATAAAATCCTCCTATTGCTAAGTAGAACTTAATTGTAGAAACTCTCACAACTACCCCCATGTACAAAAAAGGCAGACAACCCATATTACCTACCTGATACATTACAAATGTGTCAAATTTACAGGTGTGACTATCAGGGAATTTCCTTACCCCCTTTTCTTCCAAAGCACCCAAATGCCTTACTGATTCTTCCAGAATCCTGGGAAAGGATACCTCCCTCCCTGAGCCAATGGCACTGGAGAGCAACTCTGGGTCCAGGGGCAGTCCACTGGACTGGGTCCTGGAAATCACCTCTGGGTGATCCTTGTCTGAGATGCTGCTGAGGCTTTTGATTTCCTCAATGGTTGGGGCCAAGACCCAGAAGCTAACCTTTCTACTTCCCCTCAGGGAAAATTCACCTTGGGCCCTAACAGCAGCCCCACACATTTCAGGGGCAGCCAGCCTGCCCAAACAGTTCTGGATTTGATCCCAGGGTGACCTAGAGTTCTCTAGAGGCTCCTAATATGCCTCCATGTGACCTTCTTGCTAGAAAGAAGTGGGGGTACCAGGTAAGGGGTCTCTTCTAAAGCAAAGCTCTCTTAAGAAGCCTAGATGCCCATAAGAGCAAAGAACAGATGGGGAGATCAGAGCAGGGCTGTGACCAGCCTGGAGCTCAAAGTACAGCACAGATGAATCAGGGTGCATGCTTACCAGTTCCATCCCACAGGCACAGATGACCAGAACCTAATGTATATGACTTATGAGCTGAGGGCATGCCACGGGGCAAGAGACACCCACCAGAGGCCCCATCTGCAGGAAGGGAACCACAGAGAGTGGGACACCAGAATTCCATCTACCCTACCACAGGTACAACCCCAGAGGTCATGGTTCCAAGTCATTCCCCAGCTATGACCAGCTTCCACCACTACGCTGGTGACTGGAGGAGAGGGTCCTCAAGGCTGGAAAGGAGCCTAAGCAAGCAATGAAATATCAATGCCAGTGTGACATACCCCTGGCACCAACCGAGAGGCCCAGGCAGGAGTCCCCATATGGCTAGATTGTCCCAGCTCACCAGGAGGGCCTCAAGTCCTAAAGTGACACTTGGCCCTTGCTGTAGGCATGCAGGTCTTAGCTACCTTTTCACCATTGTAAAAAGTGAGTCCCCAGGCAGGAAGGATGAGTAAGACCTGGACAGACGGGGCCTACAGGAGCTGAATGGCCAGGCAGGTGGAGTGAGGAACAGGTGTGTGCAAAACACTGAGCAGAATGTCCATGGTGAAGCAGACATCCAGTAAGAGTAGTTATAACCGTTGTGACAGTTTTGCCAACCTACCTCCCCAGTCAGCCCCAGCCTGCTGCACATGGGCTACAGCTTCCAGGAACAGATTTCCCCTCAAATAGCCCACACATGGAAGGGCCTGTCTCTCCCCACTTCCATCACTAATGGGAAGAAAGGGCACTATTGAGACGTGCAGGACCTCTGAGAAGAGAGAGGGTTTATTGAAGCCCCAAACCCTATATCCTAGCAGCCTACTACTTAAATATACAGTGAGGGCTCCCCATAGCTGGGTGTAAAGGCATGACCCACAGGCTCTGAAAGCTTTGCCTTGTTAAACTCAGAACCAAACTTACTAAGAGAAAGGAGAACTTTAGAAAAAGAGAACAGAAAAGTGACCCATTGCAACATTCTTTGGCTCCCAAACTAGTCCAAGGTCTGGCTCTAGACCCTTCATGTCTAAAAACCTCAACAAACTCTTTTTTAAAAAGCTAGGGGCACCTGGGTGGCTCAGTAAGTTAAGTGTCCAACTTCAACTCAGGTCATGATCTCATGGTTTGTGGGTTCAAGCCCCACGTTGGGCTCTGTGCTGACAGCTCAGAGCCTGGAGCCTGCTTCAGATTCTGTCTCCATCTCTCTCTGCCCCTCCCCTGCTCACGCTCTGTCTCTGTCTCTCAAAAGCAAATAAAAAACGTTAAAAAAATTTTTTTGAAAGCTAGAATTTCGAGATGCCTGGGAGGCTCAGTCAGTTGAACATCTGACTCTTGATTTCAGCTCAGGTCATGATCCCAGGATTGAGGGACTGAGCTGTGCATCAGGCTCAGAGCTGAGCATGGAGCCTGCTTAAGATACTCTCTTCCTCTCCCTATGCCCCTCTCCCTGACTTGTGCTGTCTCTCTCTCTCTCTCTCCCTCTCTCTCTTTCTCAAATAAAATAAAATTAAGTAAAAATAAAATAAAAAAGCTAGAATTTCTTGGCCAAAAGAATGAAATTAGAATCTGAATGGCTTCTAGATACAATCCCAGCTTACAGTAAAAATATGGGACAGAGGGATATCTCAAATGACACCACAGAGACACAATCAGCATAACCCAGAATGTGAGAAACAAAGGACAAATGACAGTTCTCCAATCATAAACTGCAAGGGGGAAAAAAGAAAATGGCATCTACAGATTTAAAGAAACTCAAGAAATGTATCAAACAAATGCAATGTGTAGACCCTATTTAGATCACAATTCAAACAAACCAACTGGAAAAATAAATTCATAAGATAATCAGAAAACCTGAACCCTGACTGGATATTTGCTGAGATTAAGAAGGGACTGTTATTGGGCATCTGACTGGCTCAGTTGGTAAAGCATATATCTCTTGATCTGGGGGTCGTGAGTTAAAGCCCCACAAAGGGTGCAGAGATTACTTTAAAAAAAATAAAATTCAGGGGCGCCTGGGTGGCTTAGTCGGTTAAGTGCCTGACTCTTGACTTTGACTTCAGTCAAGAGCTCATGATTCGTGGGTTCAGGCCCCATATCAGGCTTTGTGCTAACAGTGCAGAGCCTGCTGGGGATTCTCTCTCTCTCTCTCTCAAAATAAGTAAACTTAAAAAAAATTTTAAAAATATTAAAATTAAAAAAAAAAGAAATTGTTACCCTGTTTGGATGCAATCATGGTGTTGTGGTAATGTTCACACAAAGCCCTTATTTCTTAGAAATAGACACTGAAACATAGAAGATGAAATATTAAGATGTCTGGAAATGGCCTCCATGGGGGATGGCAGGTGAAGAAGATACAAACTTGACTAGCCATGAGTTGGTGATAACTGTGGCTGGGCAACGGGAACATGAGAGTTCATTAGCTTATTCTCTCAACTTTTATGTAGATTTGAAATTTTCCATAATAAAAAGTTAAAAAGAAAACAGATGGCCTTTCTTCCCCAACTTTTTTTTTTTTTTTTTAGCAGCAATTTATTGGTCTTACTAATGCTGGGAAAAGCTATATTTTCAAAGCTGCTCCTTTCTCCCTGACAAAAGATGAAAAATGGTTGCCCCTTTGGGTGAAATTTTGACATCATCACCATTCAGATGTTAGGTCACTTTAGTATAATCCCATGGCATGCCTCCATGAGAATCCAGCCCTGGGGCCAAACGTGATCTCTAAATGACAAAGGGCCGTTATTTCTAAACCTGGCAATTATATCCTTTCATTTCATCCTTACAAATTAGTCCCAGATTTTACTAGAGACTCACTGTTAGCTGATATAGTATAACAAGTCTGGTTAATCCCAGACCAGATATACTGTACCTGACAAACTTTTTATTTTTATTTTCTTATTGAGATAGAATTATGACAAACCCATTTTGAGAAAGGAATTCAGGATGTGGTTCTCAGAGCAGCCTCATTCACCTTCCAGCCCACGGGCAAGTTCTGTGTGCCGGCTGCCTTTGATTAAAGATGTCTCTACAATATTTGAGCTGGAAGTGAGTGAGAGGCAACCTGGGCATTGATCATGGATTTTGACGGGTAATGAGAGAAAAGCACCTCACCTGGTTTGCCCCAGCTCTCCTCCACACTCCTGCCCTTGGCCCCATTCTCACTGTTCCAGCCTATGTAGACCACACTCTTCATGCTGTCTCCTTCTCTCCATCTCTCATAACCCCACCATTTTTCCAGCATGCCTTAGATTTCTCCTTTGAGACTTGGCTCTGCCTCTCCGCTCTTCTCACTTGACAACCCTTCTATAAACACTGTCTATTTGGCATTTCTCAGACACTGAGCTGCTCGGACACCGAGCCTTCTCAGTCTGAGCTGCTCAGACTGAGACTCCATGATTTGGCTCTTCGAGAGCTGTCTGACCAACCAGACTGTGAGGTGCTAGAGGACAGGGGAGCATCGTATACCCTTCCAGACCCTCCACAAAGCCCAGAACAGTGCTTGCTCTTGATACTAGTAAATACACCTTGGCTGTATTGAGTGAAGATCAATTTGCAAATGTCAGAACATGTAAAGTCCACAGGGCTGGTATAGATTACACAGGTTGCCACTGGTTTATGTGGCTCCTTTGTGCAATTTTTTTTAAAGATGCTTTCTGGGGGCGCCTGGGTGGCTCAGTCGGTTAAGCGGCCAACTTCGGCTCAGGTCACCATCTCGCGGTCCATGAGTTTGAGTCCCGCGTCAGGCTCTGTGCTGACAGCTCAGAGCCTGGAGCCTTTTTCAGATTCTGTGTCTCCCTCTCTCTGACCCTCCCCCATTCATGCTCTGTCTCTCTCTGTCTCAAAAATAAATAAATGTTAAAAAAAAATTTTTTTTTAATAAAAAAATAAAAGATGCTTTCTGGGGTATTGATAAAGTTTCATCTTGAACTGGTGGTGTGTCATGGGTATATATATATATATATATTAAATCCCATCAATCTGAGCACTTCACTGTACAACAGGCATAAAAATAAGTGAATGAATGAATGAGTGATAAGGGTCTTTTTCTCTAGGAGGATGAAGCCCACACCAGGGCATACAGCTCAGAGAGTAGAGTTTGAGACAGAATTCAGCCTTCCCTGATTTGGCACTTCTTGAGAAAGGCACAAGCTATATAACTGTACATGTGACCCTGAGACCAGAAACAGAGAGCCCCTGGCCTTGAGGAACTATCCGATGCCCAAAATGCCATATCATCGAAATGGGCTAAGAGGCAGCACTGTGGGTGTGGTGGTGCTGCTACTTAACAGCATTCAAGTCAGGCTCTTCCATCATAATTGGTGGAACTGTGCCCTCACAGCGCCCAAGTCAGCTCAGTATGAGGATGAAAAGACTAATTCTGGGGTAGTAAGGGGTGATAATGCAACAGGAAAGAGCCAGGAATCAACTTCCCCAGAACCTCAGTTCCATTCCCCTGTGGGGTTAGCAAAATGATTTCCCCCTTATGTGACCCTCCACCTACCTCTATGAAGCTTCCCACCCCTCAAATTCACAAGCTTGCTTGAAACTATGCCGCTGCTCTTTCCTGAATGCCCAAAAGCCTATGCCACGGGGCTTTTTCTTCATCAATGGGCCAATCTATTCAGCAGCATCTCTGAACAGAACATGCTAAATTTGGCATCAGGTACCTGAGACGCTCTAGTGAGAAGTAGAAGCCATTCTAATGCTGAAGGAGAGACATACCATGGAGGTGCCACTCATCTCAGATTCTGTAACAAGCTGAATATCAGCTGGAGCAGTATATCCTGTCTCCTAAGGGGCTTTGGTCACCTGAGCTTTGGTGACAAGTAGCCAGCTTGCCCTGAGCTTGACAGCCATAGGACCTTAGCACCACAGGCCCATGTGTGAACCTTGCCCACAGCCAGGAGCAATATTATGTGACTGCTAAGTGGAGCAGGAGCCCATGGTTCCCCAGAATGCACAGATGGGATAGAAATGAAAGGAATTGGAGGAGTAGACACCAGCCTCCTTCCCGTCCTTCTGAGCTGCCCAGATCTTTCCAAAATCTCATATGCTTGGCTCTGCAACATCAGATAAACTATAAACAGAGCATCCTGTTTGGTTACCAGAAGAGAAACGTCAAATTCCCCATACAGAGAACTACCAATAACAAGGTGTTTTTCCATTCATCTGGAGACGCCTTCCCTTGGACAGAGAGCTCTATAGCCTGGGTGAGGCTCCCTCAAGCTAAAACTCAAACAGCAGCTCAACACGCAGCAAAATGGACAGTATTTGCAGTGCTAAGAACCATATGCTAACCAACTGCATTACTGTAATAGCTAATGTAAAATGGGCAAATTTCCCCTTTAAAGGGGGTGCTCACAGGCTGGCCTGTCTGTGTCAGGTTTCAGGCTATTAAGACCCTTTCATTACGATTAGTTGTCTAAGAAATGACTTCTGAGGAAATAAACACATGAGAGGCACAGTTGGGCAGCCAAAGAATCAAAAATTATGCTCCCTCACAGTTTATGTGTTCCCACACAGAAAAGCCAAGGCAAAATTATCAGCAGACTCTCATGGAGCCAGAAGCACGGCACCCCCCACCCCCTACCCCAGGTTTTTCTACTCCCTAGTCCCATTTGGTGGAAAGATAATGCCTTCCATTTTATCCTGTTGTCTCTTTGTATCTTTCCTGAGTTTTCAGTCTACTAATCAATCTATCATATATTGGCATTCCCTTCCACTGCATTCACTACCACTTGAGTGTTTTTGTAGGACTTCAGTTGGCATACATTTTAAACAAGCTGGTTTCACAGTATTTGATCAGATATGTTCTGTTGAAAGCATTCTATGTGGGTTTCCGTTTTTCCCTGGTTTTGAGGTGGTAATGGAAATCATAAGGCAACAGGAATGTATTTGGTGATAGATGATTCAATAGCATTTTTGCCTCACCCCCAGAGTGTTTCACTAAACCTTGGTGAAAGCACATGACCCTGTTTGTATTTTGAGCCTAAATAAGTACTTTTTGGTGTCTGGTGGCATTTTTCCTTCCTCCAAAGGTGATTATGGTGACTAAATGCCTGAGAAAAGCGCATGACCAAGTTCATGGTTCAACTATTTCCTTATCTCTCTGTTTCTCGCAGTGACACTTATCTTCCCTGACAGCCAGCCACTCCCATTGTGCTCTTTCCTTGGCCCAACACAATGGACACATGCAGACACCAGCAGACAAGGAGGACGTTTTCCATCCCACTGCTCGCCAGTGCAGAGGGACTAGGCTGAGGTTACATAAGCCCCTCCTGAGCCCAGCGTTGGGGGGAAGCAAATTTGGGGTTCGTGACGGAGTCATGGTCTGCAGGCCCCGACTGACCCTGCGCTCACTCACCATCCTGCCTTACCAAGGCAGGGCGGATTGAAAAGGAGGGCCACTTCCCGCGACCACCAGACTCACGACAATCTGACTGGGTTCAAAGTGTGGCCGGACGTCCGAACCTCGCTGTCCAGACTACATCGAGGGGTCGCGGGCTCCGGCCCCGAACTCAAGCTGCAGCTACCCCCCCCCCCCCCCACCACCACTCCGGGCGCCCCGACGCGCGCTTACCTTCCGGGACCTGGGCCAGGGCCCGGGCCGGGGCCTGGGCCAGGACTTGGGCCCGGTGGTCCTGCGGTCGTCCTCTCCGCGCCAGCAGCGGGGAGCTGTCCGCCGCCAGCAGGTGCTGAAGGCGGCTTCCCTGCGCCGGGGCCGGGGCCGGGGCCGGGGCCGGGGCCAGGGCCCGGGCCTCCGGGCGGCAGTGGCCCGTCGCCAGCGCCGCCCTCCAGGCTGGCCTCGTTGCCCATGGCGGGCGGGCGGGCGGGGTCGGGGTCGTGCTGGGCCCGGGCCGGCGGCTCCCGGGCGGCTGCTCACACGCTCGGCGCCGCCGCCGCCGCCATCTCCCAGCTCGGCTCGCGCCGCCGCTTGCTGCTGCGCATGCGCATGCGCGGCCCGCGCTCCCCTTCCCTGCACACGCCTCCCCCCAAACCCCCGCCTCCCGAGCGCGCGCGCGCGATCCAGCCAGGCTGCGAGGACGCGTGTCCACAAGCCGGCGGCGGGGTCGCGGGGAAACAGCCACCGCGCCAGCGCATGCGCCCTCCGAAACCGACACAGCCAGCGTGTGCTACCTGGAGCCTAGCGGGGGTTGGCGGTAGCGTCCCACACTGAACCAGGATGGAGGGGCACCTGCCACGAGAAGCGGCCCTGAGGGCGTCACGCCGTGCCCTGTCCTCGTGCCAGGGGCACTTCCTGACACGGGAAACTTGGAAGTAGAGGCTCTCCTTTGGGTAACCTCGGTTACCAGCCAGCCAGCCGGCTTCGTGGGGACAGGCCTCAGAGACGGGCCACAGAGTGTGGCCTCAGAGAATGTTTAGGAGTTAGACAAGTGAACGAGGATGTTCAGAGGTCATGGAAGGACGGAGACAGGATGGTCGGCGATGGGGCCGGATGGTGAGGGTCCTGAAGGCCAGCTGGGGGAGTGGAGACTTTATCCAGATGGCGATGGGAACTATTTGGAATTCAAGCTGAGGGCCTGGTCCCATGGGACAGGAGTCTCAGGAAGTATCTCTGGGAAAGGTGGAGGGTGTGTCAGGACTGGCCTAAAGCCAGATGGAAGGCCTCCTCGGTAGGCCCTAGGACAGTGACCTTGAGGATGGGAAAGAGGAATTGATATTTCTCAGAGGCCTTGAGCTGTGGCTCCCGAGACTGTCTAGATGAGAGGCTACAGTCTGCTTCTGCATTAACCTGAAAGCTCACCAAATTACTTTTCTGTTACCTCACTTTTACAGATTTCAGTATTTGCATGCTACTCAGGATGCTCTGCCTCATGGCTTCTCACACAAACCTTTGCTTTCCCAAGGGTGAATATTTCCTAGAAGATGCAGACTAAATTCCAAACTATTCCTGGCTCCATAAATCATGACTGTGTAGAAGAACCCATTTAATTCTCCTAATGGTGAGGAATATGTCACATGGGATATCAGCAGTTCTAACCTCACCTGGAGTAATCTGAGGATCCCAGTGAACACTGATAGCCAGGCAGATGGACAGACCTTGGCCAGACCTTCCCCATGCACTCTTAGTTGCTCTTCCCAGGCCTTAGGATGGAACTTCCATGAAGCCTGGACTCCCCAACTTCCTGACGCTGACTGCCTGGAATGATGAGGGCCTCTCTGCCTGTGTTATCATGGCCCTCACTGTGTTTCCTCCTGGGTTGATTCATCTTTATGAGTGTCTGATGACTACGTGTGCACATCTAGGCTCCCCAAGAATCCCCATCTCAGCTCTGCCACCTCCCAGGTAGGACTTAGACAACTAACTTAGGCTTGCCAACCTTCCATTTCCTAGCCTGCAAAGTCATGATAATATTAGCCTCTCACACAGGGATTGTGAGGGTGAAGTGGCTGATGTAGTTAAAACACAAAGTCAAGTGATTGGCATACACATAACCAACTTTATTATTAGTTGTCTCGGTGGTGGGTGGTCCGGGATTTGGGGGTTTTATGCCATACCTTCTCTCCTGGGGAAGAACACGAACACAAGCACTATGGGCAGGCCAGTGATCTCACCTTGGCTCAACCCAGGCTCTTCTGGCTTCACAGACACCAATCGGTGTGGTTTGGGCTACTTGGAAGTGGGGGAAAGAAGGATGTTTGTTTTCTATTTTTGTAGAAGCCAAAGGAGCTATGGCTTTCCAGATTTAAATCAACATGCCCCTGGTTCCAGTGGGGGTAATTAGCCCTACTCAGCCAGCAGGCCTAGGGAGTTGCTCTCTTCAGAGTGGATTCCTAGCTGTTAGCAGACCTCTAGGGTCTCTGCTGCCTTAGTGACAAAGGACACAGTACAGTGGATCCAGGAGGACCTGGAAGTGTGGGTTAGCGGTGCCCCTACCTTGCATTCAAACTCTCAGTTCCACTTCCTCTGAAAAGCATACCCAGAAACATGTCTGTTCTGTCCACATCCAGCCCTGGCATTCAGCCCAGGGACTCCTGCTGGCTGTGGTATGGTGCTGGCCTCTGGTTGTCTGGACCTCTGATTCAGTCTCCCATTTTAATTCACTGTTCAGGGGCTGTTTTCTTCCCCTTGACCTAGAGCAGGGGCTCCTCAACAGAAGGACTTTGTCTGACTTGTCCTATCCCCTGCGCTGGGCTTCAGTGGGGCCTCGGGGGCTAATGGTTGGGCTGGGTTCTCCATATAACTCTGAGCATTTCCCTCACCTGAACTTCTAAGGGGTTCACCAGCCACCAGGCTTAAAAGCACCCCAGAGGGATCTTTGGCTGTAGCCCTTGTAGCACCACATTTAGGTTATTGATGTAATAAGTAACAGGGAGGGTGCTAAGACTGGGTCCAGACTTTCTCCTGGTGGAGGGGTCATAGATGAGCTGTCTACACTCACCTAGGAAAATTCACTAGGCTTAACTTTATGACTAGTGAACAAACAAATCTCTCAGTTTGTGCAAACCAGCTGTGTGGTGTGTCTGGTACCATTCCTTCCTGGATCCAGTTGCTTCCCAGCCTGGAACAGGATGCACCTAGAGGCCCTGCAGAAATTTCCCAGCCCCCTAAACTTCACTTGCCAAAGGTATCTTCTTCCCACTTCACTGTGACATGTGACACATGGCAGTAATTTTGGAGAAAGGACAGATGGGAAAACAGTCATTTCTCATGCCATAACAGAACTGATGGATGGATACACGTCCACTTTCTTCTTCAGTCTGTGCTCTCAAATGCTTGTGAAAGACTAGAGGGAAAAGGGAATCCGTAAAAAATCCATCCAGGTAGGGAAAGGCCCAGTCAGAGCCAGCTCACTACTGGGATTTGCGGAGATGCTTAGTCATGGGAAGGCAAATCTTGGGAGAATGAAGAGAGGCGCCTGGATGCCAGCTGGACCACAGGCAAGGCAACATGCAGATGAGCCCCAGGAAGGTAAAGAGGGGCAGAGTGCAGACTCTGGGGCTTCTCTGCTTCCCCACACACGGTCCACTTCACCCCAGGCGGCTACTTTTAGTGTGGCAACCTCCACAGGGAGGTTCAGGACCCAAAGATGAAGATGCTGCCGAGAATGAAGAAGAAGGCAAACTATCGCAGGCTTCGGATTATTCCAGAGAGGCTGGGAGAGCTGGCTCCTATCTACAGAGCCCCTGGGCTCTGCACTCTTCTTTTTGTTGTGCTGCTGCTGCTGCTGCTGCTGCTGAGGCCTGTCTCCCCTCCCAAAGAGAGGCAACCCAGGAATGTGGCTCCCTGTCCCCAGTCCTCCTCTGGGATGGAGAAACAGCACTGAAGAGGAAGGAAAGAAGCCCAAGGAAACAGAGCATTTCTCCACTGGCTGAGGCTTGTCAGCACGACTCACTACATGAGGAATAAAGCAGCTCCCAAGCAAGCCTCAGGCTGGTATAAAGCTACAAACAAGACACCTGCTCTTCGCCCTGCTCAGCAGCCCACCTAGGCTGGCCTGGACAAACTTGTTTGTATACTAAGGTCTCCAGCTGGCTGTGGTAGAGTAGGAAAAGGGAACAAAGCTGGAAAGTATAGAATTTGCTTGGAGTATTGTCTGCATAATTCCTTTCCTGTCGTAATGTGCAAATCTTTATTTGCGTTATGTGCAAAAAGCCAGTAAAAAATCATCAGAAATGTTTACCACCAGCCTAACCCCACCGCCCATGCATTGCTCCCAAGAAAGCTAATTAAGCCCCATTGCTATTAGAGTTATGTGCTTCCAAAGGCTTGTTATGACAAGAAAAAATAACGAAGACACAGTTTCTCCAAGTTATAAGCGTCCAAGTCAAAACATGCTGCTTTCCTTGCCCCTCGGCACTCCCCCAGACAGGCCTCCAGGCTGGCTTTGCCTATCTCATTAATGCGTGCATGCACTCATCCCTCAGCCAGTGCATAAACAACTCCTTGGTGCCAGGTCCAGAGAAGACTGAGACCTGGCCTCAAGGAAGTCAGTTGATAGGAGAGAGACAGGCACACAAATAATTTCCCATAAAGGATACAAAATGCTGCCTTGATCCCTACTGCAATCCTTCCCACTAGGATCCCAGTTCCCATGTAGTTCCCTTCACCTACCTCTGTTCCGTGGATAGGAAGGTGGGTGCAGGGGTGGGGAACAGGCCCAAGTGGAGAGTCATGCTTATATGTCCTCTCCTAACCAGCTCACATGTCCTCCCACAGGCAACAGAGGTTCAGACTTCACCCCAGACATGACTCAGTGCAGGGGAATGGGCAGCTTGCTCAGCCCCTCCATCAGACTCTGTTCCACATGCCTTCGGGGAAGTCTCTTAGACAGTACCCTAACTCCTGACCCCTGTGTGTCTCTACTATGACAAACCCAAACATATTACTGAGAATCACTCTTTACCATCAGAGACTTCAGTCACCAGAGTCTTCAGGACCCAGCCACTCTCTCCACTGAGCTTCATCTTTGTCCCGATCAGAGTAGATTGTGATAGGGCTTTTCTGCCCTGTCATCTTTAAGGAGTACCCAGGAAGCTTCCAGGAACCACCAAAAGAGTTCCTGCCTTCCAGGAAAGATGGACAGAATGGGGCGGGGTCTCTGATGGTGAAGAAAAAGCTTGGTGACAAGTTAAAAGATCCATAGTCTCTTAGGCCTCTGCTAGACTGGGTGATTTCAATTCCATGAAGTTTAAATTCTAGTTAAATTTGGTACTTTTGAGCCCTAGGACAAGGATGGCATTATTCTAGCTCCAGGATACAGCAGAAAGCAGGAATGTTGAGCCTCCTCTACCCTCACTGAGCTTGCAGTCTCCAAATCTGATCTTTATCTGGCTGCGCCTCAAACCAGGCCCTGAACCTGGAGGTCATCACTGCTGACCCTCAGTTCAGGACCACTGTCCATCCTTATAGCAGTGAGCGTGGCCAAAGAACTGTGAGGACTGAATCACACTCGGGCATCAGGGTTGCCTGAGGAGAGTCCTCCCTGACTCCCCCAGTTTTGGGAAGCAGCAAGTATCAGTTGGGCAACAACATCTGGGTTACCTCTGCTAGTTATGTATTAATAACTCTTCCAGCTGGGAGGCCTGGCATGGCCATTGCTTTCTGTGAAGATGGTCTTTCTGACAGCTGACAGTGTAGACTGAGGAATTCCTAGTAAGCCTAGACAGAAGACATTGGCTGTTTGCCACCAAAAGAGCAGAAAGGTCATGTGTTCAGCTGAGCCTCCCCAACCCTCCCATCTTTGCTTACTCCAACCAAGCCCACCCCTATGACTTGATCTGCTCCAGGGATCTTCTTGGGGCTCACAGGATGGCTATGTCCCTCTCCTAGGCCTGGCTGGCCCAAGGCTTCACTGAGGAGGCTGGATGTCCAGAAGTAAGCTGATAGGCTGCCTTGAGCCAGGGCAGGGCTTAGGGGCACGATGGTTGCTGAGTCAGGTCACAATGGATGCCTCCTCAGCCTCTCATTTGCACGCCAATCGCTGTATGAGACACGAGAAGGCAGAGCTGCCCAACACCTAACCAAACGCTTGTACACCATGTGCTCTTCAAACAAGAGGAGGACTCCATCCCCCTCAGTATCCCCCAAGCCCAGCTCCTTGCCCAACCCAACCAGGCCCATGTTCCCTGAGGGTGAGTTCGTCCAGGACAAAGCTGATCCTCCCCAAGCACATCCAGAGCCAGGCTGCTGCCACCTCCCAACAGGATGTCCCCACCCCTGCCTCACTACCCAGGGCCTTTCTTCACCTTTTGCGACAGAGGTGCTGAGGGAAGTAGGCAGTGAAGTGAGAAGTGATCCCTGGAAAAGGGGCTGGCCTGACCTAGCTCCCAGCCATCTCCAAAAGTTCCAAACTTGGGCTCCACCCTCTACAGACTGAGGTTGTGACACCATGAGGAAAGAAGACTCCAACCCTAGGAACCTTGGCCAGCTGCCAACTGGATGTTCCCAGATGTCTTAGTGTGTACCCAGGGCTGTGGAAGCACTTTGCCTAAGGTATTCCCTGGGGCTTCAGGGTGCTCCTACTCCAGGGTCAACCCAGAGAAAGTCAATCATCTCCTGCTCCATCCCTGTCTGCTTCTTATGTCAAGTGGCAAGTGGGGGACCCCCAACCACGCAACTGAAGATGCCCTACTTCCATTCAGGACCCTCTCAGACCCCATAGTACTTTTAGGTTATGCGCTCAGGAGCTCTGAGGCTGGAGGAAGGGGTGACTTGGGAAGCATCCATTGAGCGCTGAGTCCTACTGTGTGCAGGCACCACACACAAAACCACACACACACAAAAAAAAAAGGCAAGGGAGTGCGCAAAAAAAAAAAAAAAAAAAAGTGTACTTTTTGGTTCCTGTCTACGTACATCTGAATTCAAGGACCATCCCGAAGCCTGGACCCCAGATTCGCACCTCCTATTCCCTGCCAGATTCCCTTTCCGAAGGAGAGCGGCACCGGCAAAGGACAGGCTCAGGACCCCGGCTATACTCGTCCCAGTGTCTTCAGGGGCTGTGCAGTGGTGGCTGAGTGAAAAAAGACAGACCGGTTGTACCCCGGTCCGGCCGCTTCGTTTCTGGCCTGGGCCCTGCCCATAGCCCCGCTCTGCCGTGCCCTCCAGTAGGCTATAGTCCACTCTGGGGCCGCCTCATCTCGGTTCGAGGCGGGGTTCTGCCGGGTGCCCCCCGGGAGGCCTGAGTCCCGCCTACAGCCTGCCAGGCTTACCCCGGCCTCTGGCGCCACCTGGTGGGAGCCCTTGGGCACCGTCTGCCTCCTGGGCCCAGAGCGACTGGCGACGACTCCTGCGACTCTGGCGGGCTCACGTGAGGGTGAGGGAGCCTGGAAGCCACAACGAAGGTTGAGGGCAGCCCTCATCACAGCCCCGAACCAACCTAGGAGCACCTAGGGGCATCGTCCTGGTCACACGGAACCTTCCAAACGGACCAACTTCGCTCCATCCCCGCTGAGACTTCAGAGTCATCTTCACCAAAGCTGGGGGCAGTAGAGCTAGTGAAAGCCCCAGTGGCCAAGTCTCATGCTGCCCTCACCCCAGGCTGCTCATAGGCGGGCCCACCGCAATCCCAGCAGGTGGGAACCCCCCGCTTCAAATGCCTTGCCCTATCTTCTCTGGGTTTTCTATAGGGTTCCCATAAGGGAAATGGTACCCAGCACCTTCCAGTGGGGTGGGAGGAGACTTCAAATAATTATTTGCTGCCCTACAATATTAACAAAATTTTACAATCAGAAAAAAAATTGTTTGAACCAGTGTTGAACCTGCCTTGCACTAGCCACAGCACCTGGATGCTTGTCCTCTTTGGGCCTTAATCACCTTACCTCATGATGGTGATCAAGAAGGTAAGCAAAGCAGGAAAAGAGTTAAGTCATTAGTCCACTATTATTATTAAGATATAGTGATCTATAGAGAGGCGTGATCCTCACCCTCAAAAGACTGGCACTAGAGGGGGGCCTTCCATGCTTTAGAGGAGCTGGGAAGGGCCTCTCCCAGGAGCTTGTTTAGCCTGGGAACAAGTGGAGGCCAGGCTGGGGGCTGCAATAGGATGAGTCATGTGGAGTCTTCCCACTATACTAATGGGTATTCTGGGCTGCCCAGGAACTCCTAGACATCCCAATATTTCCCGCCAACAGCCTTGGGCCAGGCCTTTACATTGGGAGAGAATGCAGATCTTTCTAGCCTCACTTAGATTCTGTCCCTTCTATAGGCAGACGTGTTTGGAGTGGCTCTTTATCCTAATTCCCAGGTGTCTCAGAACCCTTTGGAGATCAGCGCTGTCCCCCACCTTACAGATAAGGAAGCCAGGCCAGAGGGATCCCAGGAACTTGCCCTTGGTCAGAGGCAGGTGGGAAGGCAGATTCCTGTGGGTCTGTCCCCTCCCCAACTGTGTCCCCTCCTTCCTGCCCCTTTCTTCCACCACCCTGTCTCCAGTTCAGAAGACCTGAGTACAGTCCCACTCCTACCAAGGAGTTAGAGAGACTGCGGGAGTGCTGGGGAGCAGGGATCTTCCAGTCCAAATATCAGATATTCCCAAAGAAGAAGCCAGAGGACCTTGTGGCTTCTCTTCTTCCTGACCCTGCTGACCTTACCATTCTCTGCTGAAACCAGGGATCCCTTTGGTTGAATTCAGAGCAGTGAGTCCACTCATAACCCAGTGGCTTCAGGTTAAACATTAAACAGAACTTCCTGAGGCCAAGAGAGCAAGGGCAGGGTTATTTCCTGGGCCCCTGCTGCTAGGACTAGGGGGTGAAGCATGTGTCCCTGAACCAGGGACAGCCTTTTCTCGCACTTATCATTGTGGTATTCCACAAGTAGTTGTTGGAACTCAGCTCCACCTACAGTGAGACTGGTCTCAGTTCCAAGTCTTGAAGATTATGAGCAGAGAAACAGCCTGGGGGCTATAGGTGGAGATAGTGAGGACCCCAGGGGACAAGCAAGCCCAGAAGAGGTACCAGCTGTTCTGTGACCAATGGCCCCTGATCCTGCTACTGGACACAGCTGCTATGTCCCCTGCTTTCCACACCCTGGGCAGTGTCCCAGGACAACCCAGCCTTTTCCTGGGCACTGAGTCATGCTAAGCCTACCCAGCTGGTCTGTCCATCCCGGGCAGGGCACATAGGGGCAGGCCCCCAGTATCTCTGGGCCCCACCAGGGCATAACAGTGTGGCCAGAAACCATTCTCCCCTTCTTCCCACTAAAAAGTGAAGGCCAAACCTGCCTTGAAACTACCTAGGAGACTGGCCAGCCCCAAGCCCACAAGACAGTTGGGGCAAGAGCTGGGGTGGCATTGCAGGGGGCTTACTCACTCAGGGGCAAACAGCCTATGACAGGCAGGACCTTTCCCACCATCCTGCCAGATGAGGAAGCTGAAGCTCTGCTCACTCAGGCATTAGAGGGGCTAAGGAGGGCTCATGTGTTAGCAGAGCTCTGGGGCACACTCTCACCCCTCCCAGGAGCACAAAAATGGTAAGGTTATGGAGGCTATCAGGTTAGCTGCTCGAAGACCACCTCCAAGTCCTCTGAATGGGCGTGGATGGGTCCTCTCTTTCCTCTGCCAAATGGACATCAGTCCCACACCCCATTCACATCCTAGAACAATGTAGGGGCCAGGGAAATAGATGCTTGGAGGCAATGGCATTGTAATAAAGACACTGCTTTTATTTAGTTTGATATGTTTCTATACAGAATGCAGAAAACACATCTTAAAATCATATAGAAGGAAATAAAAACATGTCAGTGGTTGGTGAACACTTGAATGCGAGATTGGCTCTCTGTCTCACAGAGTCCAACAGCCATCGCCAGCCCGGCGCTCAGGGGAGGAGGCTGCCTGCAAGGGCATTGTTGCTGTTGTTATTCTGTTCACTGCCCTATCGCCTCCAGTTGCTATGGCAACAGGCCATTCTGGGCCAGCCACATCTCTGCGTGGCAGTGCCCGATGGTGGGGTTGCTAGGAGCAACGGAGCTGTTTGGAAGGCCTTTCAAAGCCCTCACCTGGAACACTGGGAATTGTTTATTTTTTGACGAGGTCATCAAAAATAATCTCACCAGGTCAGACCCTGCTTGTGCTCCTGACTCTAGGCAGTGGGGAAACTCTGGCTTGGATCAGGGCTCAGAGGCACGAGACCCAGTCACCAGAGGTCCACTGAGCCCTCATCAACAGGCTCCCCCAACTGGGGCACTGCTCACTTAAGTACCCCACCAGGGGCTGAGCAGGGGAGAGAGGCTGGGCCCTGTGGGAAAAGGTGCAAAGGGAATGCCCTTCTGAGAAGGGCAGGCTGGAGACCCCTCCTCTCTGACCGGCCCTCCCCTCCTGAGGCAGCACACACAAATCCTCTGCAAAACTGTCGATATGGCTTAGAAGTGGCTGCTCGGTTTGCAAAGGGAGCCTGGGTCCACCCACCAGCCTCCGATCCCGGAAGGCAAACATTATTGCAAAAGGCATTCCTCCCTAAAAGGTACCCAAAATAACCCTTAGACATCAAGAAAAGTCATGCTCAAAATGGTTTCTTCCAAAGGAGGAGAATCAAAGCAGAGTGGGCACCCCTGAGTCATGGGACAGAGATGCAGATGGACGGACGGACGTTCTGCTAAAAAAGGCAAAAGAAGCCCAGTGTAATTCCAGAATTTAAACTGTTACGAAAAGAAGGGGAAAAAAAATCAAAATGAGCAAAGCCGTCAGTTCCATGGAATCAACACTAAGAGCTTGTACAAACTGCTGTAAGCATCACCGTTTTTAATCTTTTTTTTAATAAAACAATTTGAGGCTGTATAAAAACTTTAGTAAAAAATTAGCTTTGAGAGCCCACAGATTTTTACTATGAACTATTGCTGGCACTCCTCCCCAGCCACCAGACCTCTCCCAGCCCAAGGCCCGGAACTGGAGTGCCAGAGAAGAGGGGTGGGGTGGGACAGGGTGGGGCTGTGGACTGTTGGGACAAAGCGGCCAAGGTCAAGTGAGGAAAGAGCATCACATGACATAAAAATATTGCATCTTCACCAAAATGTCCCCCACTGAGTGTTTCAGAAGCCATGATATTCCTTTTAGGAAGGGGAAAAAACACACAGAAGAAGGGTAAAAGAAAATAGGTTGATGTGGTCGAGTCCCTCGACCTCCCCAGCCACCCCGCCACGAGCAGCTGGCCCACCCTGGAGCACCTAGGTTGGGGGCCACGGCCACCACTGCCTCTTAGGAGTCCTCTTTCCATGGAAATGAAGACCCCTTGGTGGGGGGCCACCAGCGTGCATGGGGTAGGGGTGTGGATGTCCACGGCCAGGAGGCCCCTCCGGCTTCCAGCCCCTGGCAACAGCGGGAGAGCAAGCCCAGCACCAGGACCCTGGCCCCAGAGCCAGGGCCAGGAGGCCCCCAGTCAGGCTCCGGGGTATCAGAGCAACCAAGTTTACATAGTGTGAAAAAATAGGATTCCTTTGATAAAAAATACTGTCCCTTGGTCTTCTCTAAGTTTGAAACACCCTGGGAGCTTATTTTTAGCAAAGCAATTTCCCATACCCACCCAAAAATTATACATACAAGTTTAGGTAAACAGCAGATTAAATGTAAAAACTTAACCTTAACTTCTGAAAGTCCTTTGAATTTAATCTTTAGCTACTGTTTTCCATGTTACATCCTGCAGCTAGACACACGTGAATAGAAAAAACAGTACAGTTAGTGTTAAAGGCAAAACGCAGAGAGCCGGGAAGCTGCCCGGCACTGCCTGCGAGTTCATTCACGGCTCCGCTTCATCTACCTCTACTCCAAACAGTGCTTTCAGAGCCAGCCATCAAAACCGCAGCGAAGAATTTTCTATGAACAAACAAAAAGCTGTTAGGCAAAAAATAAAAGTAAAAATGTCCCCAAAGCCTTTCCAGCTGCTTTGGGGTTTAGGAGGACCAGAGAGGGCGGGCTTGTCCAGGCCTCGCGTGTGTCAGTGTGTGCTAGGTCAGGTGTCGGCTCCCAGTGGGCGATGGTCTGCAGGCCACCGGTCTCCACAGACAACACCGTGTTGTCTCCAGGGCCCTGCCCTACCCCTGCCTCCACCCAGGCGCTTGTGGGTTAAGGGGGCACGTAGGGAGGGGGCGACCGGTATGGGGTCATGTTCTTGGGACGAGAGCCCTTGCCCTCCAGGGGGGCCGTGAAGGGTGGGGGGGGCTGGTAAGGAGGCGCATTGGGATCCTCATCCCGCAGGGGCGTGTACTCTCCCACGGTGTCCTGGTTCAGAGGAGTGGTCTCGGGCACGCTCTGGTTGGGGTACTCAGGAGGGGGGAGAGGGGCTTTCTCCTCCTGCAAGATAAGTGGCATGCTGGAGGAGGGTGGCGGCTTGGAGTCATCCAACTCGTCTGCAAAGATGATAGGCACCCCCTTCTTGATGAAGGTGGCCTGGTCCTCGAGGGTGAGCTTGCCCTTCCGCTTCTTGCGATAGCAGATCATGGCAATGATGCCGGCGATGAGCAGGATGGCTGCAACCACCACGGCTGGAATGACCGTGTGCAGGTAAACGTCATCCTCACTGCTCTTCTCAGGGTCCCTATCCGGCACGTCTGTGGGCGGTGCCTCTGAGGGCACCCTCTTGGGTGGTGCCACAGGGATAAACTGTAGATGCCGGCAGCTGCCCGAGCCTGTCACAGCAATGCTCGTGGCCTTGAAGTCAGGCTCCAAGGCGTTGGAGAAGGCAGCCCGAGGTTTCCCATCATCTTCAGCAATCCTCCGGCTCAGCCCCATGATCCGCTCCTTGGGGCAGGGCTCCAGGGGCAATGTGTTGTTGGTCCACTCCACCACGATGGAGCCCCGGGTGATATTCTGCAGAGTGATGGTGCTACAGTTGCGGTCCCCAAAAGCAAAGGCTAGCTTCTTCACCAGGGCGATCTTCTTGTGGATGTCATTCACCACTGGTGCTGGGTCACCCATAAACTTGGCCTTGAACCGTGCAGGAGCCCTGTCTCCTTGAGGGCGCTTGTGGACATGGATCTCAAAAGCATCCACAGCTGATAGGCCCCCTTTGTCTGTGGCATGCATAAAGTACTCGTGCTTGCCCACGTGGTTGCTGTCAGGCAGGCCATACATGAGCTGGCTGTTGCTGTTGAACTGTACCCAAGACTTCTCACCTACCAGCTGCTGCTCCCGAAGCTTCAGAGTCAGTTTCAGCTTATCAGTGGTGGTGTCCTCATTGTCATAGAAAGTGTCTGATGGGATCTTCACCTCAAAGTAAGTGCCAACCCAGGCATCGACCCTGTCGATATGGTTCTTGAGCTCTGGCCGCTGGTTGGGTTCTGCTCCACGGGGAACCCCACTCGTGGTGGTGCGGATGCGAGTAGGCGGGGAGGCAGTTTCCAATCTGGTTATGGGAGCTTTGGTGGTGACCCGTGGCACCGGGCGGGGCGTCCGTGGCTTTTTGGTAGGCCTTCGAGTTGTGGTGGTTGAGGAGTCAGTAGAAGGCGTGGCTGGTTTTGGTGTGGATATTCGTGGCTTCTTGGTGGTAGTCGTGGGAGGGGTGGCGACTGCCGTGGGCTCCACATAGCCAGGAATGGTCATCGTTGGACGGATCTGGCCAGGAACTGTGGTGCCAGCTTCTGACACCCGAGTGGGCTGGATGGGGCCTAAGGTTGGGGTCTGAATAATGGCACCTCGAGTCCGAATGGTGACTGTGGGCTTTCCAGGAACAGGATCTCTGACTGGAGGAGCCATGGTCTCTGTTGGAGGAGCAATGGCTGGAGATGTGGGGGTAGGCACAATCCTGGATGGTGGCTCCTGGATGGCCGTGGTTGGAGGCCCAATGGCAGTGACAGGTGTGGGTGTGGCATGGATCTGCCTCCGGATGCGTTTGGGAAGAGGGGGCTTCTTGTTGGCTATATGCCAACCCACCACAGGGTAGCCAAGCTGGGCGGACATAGTGCCCTCTCTGGCAGGGGCCTCCACACCACGAATATCAGGCACATTGTTCTGGTTCAGGGAGCAGCCCAGCTTCCAAGAGAGGAGGGCCCCATTCTCTACCACCTTTTTCGCATTTCCTGGGCCAGCCATGAAGGCTGACATGTCAAACAGTCTATTATTCACCACTGGTACCAACTTCATGTTGTGAAGCTCCACTTCTGAGAAGCTCTGCATCCTGTGCAGGAGGTCAATCCTTTGCTTTGGGGTCATCTTGGTGAGGTCAGCATCCAGAATGACCGTCAGAACAGTCACAGGCTCATCGGCAGCACAGGCAGATGACCCCACCTCAGCAGGGTCTGGTGATGCCGCCCGCACAGACTGCAGCTCACAGTGGTCTTCAGGGTATACCTCAATAGAGAACACGCTGGAGGTCTGGGGAACATGGCTCCCATTGGCCCCCAGCCGTGCAGTGCTCACTGAAATGTAATGCACACCCTTATCGGTATCAAGAGGGAGGCCCTCCAGGGTGTGGCTCTGCGGGTCCCAGTGCAGCCAGGATGGCAGGGCCTCCTTCCCCGCTGTGGACACCTAAAAGAGATACCAGCATGAGTTAAGTGGTACTGTCAATGAATAACCTGACAATGATCACAACAGTTCATCACGGACCCAGCCTGAATTGTGTGACAGGCTTAAGGTAGAATTGAGAATTTCTGCTGGGGGCGGGGGCAACTCCTCTCCTGGAGCTCTCATTCACCTGTCACAAAAGACTGGGGCTGCCAGATAGGCTAGCTTGGAATGCACATGATTTGCCCAAGGCCACACTGTGGGGAGACAGCAGTGGTGGCACTCAAACACACGTCTCATCCCAGAGAGCAGATGCCATGGAGCTCAAGAAATGTTGCAGGTTTTTACAACAGTGATATATACCCTGCCACCTACTTACCCACTTGGCTTGCAGAATCAGGTGCGAGTGTCTTATCCCTCAGCACTCCTTTCAACCTCATCTCAGCCTTCTCCCTGCCCTCTACAGACACAATTTTGCTCAAGTCGTATGCCCTTCCTGCCCAGGGTGGAAATGCATGTGGGCCTGGGTGCAAGAGACAGCTCAATGTCTCCAGATGCCTCAACTTTACAACCACGTCAGTGGGACGTGCGTTCAAGTAGAGTGGGATGCATTTGGGTAGCAAATACAGTTAGCGGTATCTAATGTTTGGTGTTTTTTTCTTAAAGTAGGCTTCACGCCCAGCACAGAGCCCAACGCGGGGCCCAAACTCATGACTCTGAGATCAAGACCTGAGATGAGACCAAGAGTTGGACGCTTAACCAACTGAACCACCCAGGTGCCCCTGTATATAATGCCTTAATTAACCCTGCTTTTTAAAACTCAAGAAAAATTGCAACACCCAGGGTCAGGTACTGGAAACAATTATTCTGGAAGTGTTTATCAAAGATTCCAAGGAGCTCTGGCCTAAGGGAGAGTTCTATAGTCAACTTAAGTTTGGGAAATCTACAGAACCCATGTCTGACCTTGGAGAGCCCAGTCACAAAGGCAGGCCTGAGGAGCTCACCCCTTATTCCACCCAACAGCACCTCCCAGGTGCTCCTATTTTAGGGTAGAAGTCCTTTTCTAAAGGGGCATGACTGGTAATAATCAAGGTATGCAAAGGAATGCTGCCAGAGAAATTTCAACCATCAGTTGACAAAGGGAAACAAGACTTGCCTCTTGCCCAGGCCCTATCCACAATTACTCTCACCTTTGGGAAACACCTATTCCTGCCCCCAATGC
This sequence comes from Panthera leo, assembly GCF_018350215.1. Classification (NCBI taxonomy): domain Eukaryota; kingdom Metazoa; phylum Chordata; class Mammalia; order Carnivora; family Felidae; genus Panthera; species Panthera leo. The sequence continues at coordinate 18,426,230 of NC_056680.1, read as the reverse complement.
CAGAAAGGTGGCACCCACTCTCTGACCTAACCAAAGGCACTCTTAGCTCCACTATACCATTCCACTAAGCTCAGAGACAACACTGGCCAACAGACATGTCTTACTGCTAGCCTTGGCACCAGGAATTGTCCTTCATGGCCATTGCTTGTCAGCAGAGGGATAATAAAATGTTTCTCTTCCCACAGCAGGAAGACCAGAGTCATGCCTGCAGGGCTCCATAGGGGCTCTGGTTCCTCAGGCTTCCTCCCGCCAAGAGTCAGGTACCTGATTGGGAAGGAGACCCAGAGCTCATACCTGATCTTCCCAGCCAGGACCCAGTGTTCAGGCAGCATGTCATTCCACCAATCTTATCAGTGACCAGATACTTACCTCCCTATAAACAGATTTCCTACTTCCAGCAAAAACCCATGAGAAGACATCAGACATTATTAGAAGTTACTATTATTGGGGTTGTCCTTTACTGACTGCTGTCTGAGCCACTGAGATTACTGAGGGTATATGAACAGCTTTCCCCCCCCCCCAATGTTTATTCGTTTTTGAGAGAGAGAAACAGAGTGTGAGTGGAGGAGGGGCAGAGAGAGAGAGAGAGCAGGACACAGAATCCGGAGCAGGCTCCAGGCTCTAAGCTGTCAGCACAGAGCCCGACGCAGGGCTTGAATCCAAGAACTGTGAGAACCTGAGCCAAAGTTGGCCGCTTAACTGACTGAGCCACCCAGGCGCCCCTGTGAACAGCATTTCTTTTGTGACCACTATCTAATTAATGCACCACTAAGAACCCCCCTTCTTGTCCTTCACCATCCACTGCAAACACAGTGGTAAAATATCTGAAATGGTAAAATATCTGTAAATATGGGTAGCTTGAAATCCATGAAAAATGCTAAATATATTTTTCCTTTAAAATCTTTTTTAGCTACAAAAATACTTACTTCAAATGTTTTGCTTAAAAGTCTATGCTTCACTTTTTTTTTCAGTTATATTAAATATGAAAACTGTCACATCCATATATAAACATATAAAGCAAAGGCTAAATGTCTCATTTTGCAAAAAACAGGAAGCAAATCTTTAAGGCCTAAATAGAGTAGTCAGGGAACCATGAGATGTTTTACAAAGGTGGGGTATGACTTATGGCCCTGAGAGGCAGACAGTAGGTGAGCCAGAGTTTAGCCTGGTTTCCAGCCACTCCATTATGTTTCCTAAACCCATTCCATCCCAATGGCCACCACTGGAATGAGAGCACACCTAGAAGAGGGAGGGCCTAGAAGAGAGCTCAAGGTGAAGTCATCCAAGGAGAAGTCACCTGTAGAGAAGACCAAACAGAGCCAGGAGAGACCAGGATAGGCTCTGGAAGTGGGTACCAACTGGCTGGCCAGGCCCCTGGGACATTCCTGAGTAGCCAGGCATCTGTGCCTGTGTCCAGCCCTATGTATTCCATCAGCACAGATGAGTACATAGCCCAGTGCTTTTCCAAGTCTCTCACTAGAGATACAATGGCACTTTATAACAGAGAAAACAGAGAAGGGCCCCACCTCCTCAAGCTTCCTAGCCTGGCTCAATTCCTATTCTTCTGACCCCAAGGGCCACAGCTCTGCTGCCAGACATTTCCTAAGGAATAAGCCCCAAGCCACTCTTCGGCCAAGGTTCCCACACAGCCACCGTTGGAATACGTATACTTATTTAAACTATGCCAAGTAACATTATCACACGTTAATAACATATAATAGCCTCTCCAACCCACATTCCTGCCTTCCTTTCTGCAGATTCTGGCTCCCCAGGATCCTGGGGTGCTAGCCATGCCCCGGCCACAGGACAGGTGTCCACTGTGGATCTCTAGCCCTAAAGCAGGCAGTCCCCAGGGCCTTAGGTACTCCTCATACAGGAAGGAAAGGTAACAACCTGAATGGTCTAAAATCCATGCATCTCTGAGCATTATGGTACTGGGAATGTCAGGCCCAGGCAGCACTTTGGGCGGCAATGATTTATGCTTTAATAAAGGGCCACATGAAGCAAAACAAATGAACTCCACAAGGAACCTAGCCAAGTCACAGGCAAGCTGGCATCTCTGTATTTTCAAGGTTATTTGGGGAAAGCCCCTGAACTAGGAAGTCTGAACATGCCTCAAGGGCTGGCACTGTCCACAGACCCTGAAGGATTCCACTAACAGCCCCTTGCTCCTGAGGGCACCCAGTTCAGGGAATGCTCTGCAATGCAGCACCTGCTCTACCCTGACAAAGCAGGAGGCCTTCAGCCCATGGGAATTCCACACATCCTTCCAAGCTTTCAAAACTTCCAGGCTCTACACACTTTTTCTCTTAAGGCCTAAGGGCAAAGCAGGTTATAAAAGTTACTCCTGAGAGATGCTGCCCCTATGACAAGCCAGGACTCTTCCTATAACAGCAGATGATCTGACAAGAAGCCCCATCTCCAGGAGTCCTTGGCTGAACTCCAGCTCCAGCTAGGCTGAGGCTTGACCCAACCTCAGCCTCAGTTTTCTCATCTGCAAAAAGAAGAAAATGATGCCATCATTTGCCACAATCACAGGGCCAGGCACACATTGGATTCTCTGTGGGTGCTGGTTCCCCGCACACTCCTGGGCTGAGAGAGGACCCAGTATGTATTGTGAGGCATCTGCACTGACAGGTCCAGGGTCCACTCCCAGTCTTCCTTCTGGCCTTGGACCCAGCATACACTGTGGCCATTTCTCCCTGTTCATCCCCCAAAGCAGAAGCTCAAAGCATCAAAGGGAAGTGGGGAGGCCACAGGAAGGGGAAGCCAGGATCCTTCCTACAGGGGAACAAAGCCCAGGGACCCTCAGGGACTTGCTTGCCTCTTAAGACCTATCTGCCAGGAGTGGATGAAAACCCTGAGGGGTGTGGGGTAGAGGAGAACTTGCTGCAGGGACAACCCAAAGACCAGCATCCAGCTCTTCAGTCTCATACAGGGGTGCTCCATCCTGATACATTTGCACATGAGATTCTCACTAACCTTAGAGATACTCATAGGAAGATTTCTGCCCTAGCTGTCTCCCATCCAAGTACTAACCAGGCCCGACCCTGCGTAGCTTCTGAGATCAGACGAGACTGGGCACGTTCAGGATGGTATGGCCATAGACTCTGCCCTAGCCGTACCACCTACAACTAACCCTTAATGGCTGCTACACTAGGAATGGCAGACAAGAGGCAGGAATCAGAGCTCTTGTGAGCTGCTCATCAGTGCCAGCACATATGTTTGGGTGACAGGCTGGTCCAGGCCATGGAACTCCCCCAGGGTTTCAGGTCATTCAGCCAAAATACCAACACTGTCTTTGAGTTGGGGGAGGCAAGGCCTGCTGGCCTTATGAAGCAGCCACCTTGGAAAGAAGTCTTCAGGCTGTTAGTGGGAACACTCATAGGAGGCAGAAACTGCAGGAGGAAGGCTGAAGATCATAGGCTCTAGCTCACAGGCTCACATAGAAATAGCCAGAAATCCTTCAGCAACCCTCAGAAAGGACACGCTTCTGAGATGGAAGGCAAGCCCACCAGTGAGGAAAACAAGATCTCTAATAGCCACACACGGAGTTTTAGAACTCTTGATCCAGGGGAGCCTAGGTGGCTCAGTCAAACATCTGACTTCAGCTCACATCATGATCTCACGATTCTTGAGTTCGAACCTGACATCATTGTTCTGCACTGGTAGCATGGAGCCTGCTTGAGATTCTCACTTTCCCCTCTCCCTCTGCTCTTCCCCTGCTTGCACTTTCTCTTAAAATAAATAAATAAACTTAAAAAATAATAATAAAAAAAAGAAGTATTGATCCATAAAGTGCATCCAAAAACATTAAGAATCAAAACCACAAAACTTGGGCAGACCCATATGGAGTTCCAAAGGTTACCCAGCAATGCCCACAATGAACCACCACAACCAATGACTGGGGAACTGCCAAATATGAAGGTTCTGGCCACTCTTTAGTCTACACTAACAGATGACTAGTAACTGACTCCCTGTTCAGCTCTGAGACACTGTCTCCAACTGTTTCGCTGGTGCCCTCTCTCACACAGAACGTCAAACATCAAGTTTGATAAAGATACAGCACCTGTTCTAAACACCATGCAACACAAGTAACATCTCTCACCCCAAATTAGTATCCTTCTAAACCTGGAGAGAGAGCAAAGGGCAGAGGAACTTCCAGTACTTAATCCCTTACTCAAAAAGCAAGTTTCTAATACCAAAACCAGATAAAGCCACCACACAAAAAGAGAGAACTATATAGGCTAATATCTCTGATAAACATAGATGCAAAAATCCCCAAGAAAATACTAGCAAACTGAATCCAACAATACATTAGAAAAGTTCACCACAATCACCCAGGATGCAAAGGTAGTTCAATATTCTCAAATTAATCAATGTGATATGTCACAGCAATAAAAGAAAAGATAAAAACCACATGATCATTTCAACAGATGCAGAAAAAGCATGTGACAAAATACAACATCCATTCATGATAAAAACCCTCAACATTCTATTTTTTTTAATATGAAATTTACTGCCAAATTGGTTTCCATACAACACCCCAAAAGCCCTCAACATTCTTGATAGAAAGCCTCAACAAAGTAGGTCTAAATGGAACATAACCTCAGCATAATACAGGTCTTAATACGAAAAACCCACAGCAAACATCATATTCAATGGAGAAAAACTGAGAGCTTTTCTCCTAAAGTCAGGAACAAGACAAGGATGCCTACTCTCACAATTTTTATTCAACATTGTACTGGAAGTCCTACCCACAGCAATCAGACAACAAAAAGAGGGGGCATCTGGGTGGCTCAGTCGGTTAAGCATCTGACTTCGATGCGGGTCATGATCTCACAGTCTGTGGGTTTGAGCCCCACACTGAGCTCTGTGCTGATAGCTCAGAGCCTGGAGCCTGCTTTGGATTCTGTCTGTCTGTCTCTCTCTGCCCCTCCCCCACTCACACTCTGTCTTTCTCTCTCAGAAATAAACATTAAAAAATATTTTTTTTAATTTTTTTTTTAACATTTATTTATTTTTGAGACAGAGAGAGACAGAGCATGAACGGGGGAGGGTCAGAGAGAGGGAGACACAGAATCTGAAACAGGCTCCAGGCTCTGAGCTGTCAGCACAGAGCCCGACGTGGGGCTCGAACTCACGGACCGCGAGATCATGACCTGAGCTGAAGTCGGCCGCTTAACTGACTGAGCCACCCAGGCGCCCCTAAAAAATATTTTTTTAAAAAGACAACAAAAAGAAAAAAAATTTTTCACTATTTGCAGATGACACGATACTACAGAAAACCCTGAAGACTCCACCAAAAACTACTAGAACTGATAAATGAATTCAGTAAAGTCACAGGATACAAACAAAATCAGTGTAGAGAAATCTGTTGCGTTCCTTCCTGTACACTAATAATGAAGCAGAATGAAGAGAAATTAAGAAAACACAATCCCGTTTGGGCACCTGGGCAGTTCAGTCGTTTGAGCATCTGTCTTCAGCTCAGGTCACGATCTCATGGTTTGTGAGTTCAAGCCCCATATCGGGCTGGCTGCTGTCAGCGCAGAGCCCGCTTTGGATCTTCTGTCCCCCTTTTTATCTGCCCCTCCCCGACTTATGCTCTCTCAAAAATAAGTAAAAAAATGTTATTAAAAAAAAAATCCTATTTACAATTGTACCCAAAATAATAAAATATCTAGGAATAAACTTAACCGAGATCAAAGACCTGTACTCTGAAAATTATAAAACATTGATGAAAGAAACTGCGGACAACACAAAGAAATGGAAAGACATTCCATGCTCACAGATTAGAAGGACAAACATCATTAAAATGTCTGTACAACCCAAAGCAATCTACAGATTTAATGCAATTCCTTTCAAAAGACCAACAGCATTTTTCATGGAACTAGAACAAACAATCCTAAAATCTGTATGGAACCACATAAGACCCTGAACACCAAAGCAACCTTGAAAAAGAAAAGCAAAGTGGAGGCATCACAATTCTTGAGTTACATTACAAAGCTGTAGTAATCAAACAGTGTAGTACTGGCATAAAAACAGACACATAGATCAATGGAACAAAACAGAAAACCCAGAAATAAACCCACAATTATATGGTCAATTAATCTTCGACAAAAAGAAAGAATATCCAGTGGGAAAAAGACAGTCTCTTCAACAAATGGTATTAGGAAAACTGGTCATCTACATACAAAAAAATGAAGCTAGACCACCTTCTTATACCATACACAAAAATAAACTCAAAATGGATTAAAGACCTAAATGTAAGACCTGAAACCATAAAAATCCTAGAAGTGAGCCCAGGTAGTAATTTATGACATTAGCTGTAGCAATATTTTTCTAGATATGTCTCCTGAGGCAAGGGAAACAAAGCAAAAATAAACTATTGGAACTACATCAAAATAAAAAGCTTCTACACAGTGAAGGAAATAATAAAACTAAAATGCAACCTACTGAATGGGAGAAGATATACACAAATGACATATCTGATAAACGGTTAGCATCTAAAATGTAAAAAGAAACTTATACAACTCAACACCCAAAAAACAAATAATCCAATTTAAAGAAGGGCAGAAGAGATGAACACACATTTCTTCAAAGAAGACATCCAGATGGCCATCAGACAAATGCTCAACATCACTCATCATCAGGGAAATACAAATCAAAACTAAATTGAGGTATCGCTTCATACCTGTTAGAATGGCTAAAATCAAAAACACAAAAAAACAAGTATTGGTGAGGATGTGGAGAAAAAGGAAACCTCGTGCACTGTTGGTGGAAATGCAAACTGGTGCAGCCACTCTGAAAAACAGTATGGAGGTTCCTCAAAAAGTTAAAAATAGGGGCGCCCAGGTGGCGTAGTCAGTTAAGCATCCAACTCTTGACTTCGGCTCAGGTCATGATCTCACGGTTTGTGAGTTTGAGCCCCAAATTGGGCTCTGTGCTGATGGTGCAGAGCCTGCTTGGGATTCTGTCTCTCCTTCTCTCTGCCCCTCCCCTGCTTGTGCACTTCCCACACCCCCTCCCTCACCTCAAAATAAATAAATAAACATTAAAAAAAATTTTTTTTAAGTTAAAAATAAAACTACTCTACAATCCAGTAATTGCATTACTTGGTATTTACCCCAAAAAATACAAAAACACTAATTCAAAGGGATATATGCACTCCTAGGTTTATTGCAGCATTATTTACAATAGCCAAATTATGGAAGCAGCCCAAGTGTCCATCAATAGAAGAACAGATAAAGAAGTGGCGTATCTATACAATGGACCATCTTGGCATTTGCAACGACATGGAGGGAGCTAACGAGTATAATGCTAAGTGAAATAAGTCAGTCAGAGAAAGACAAAGACCATATGAAATCACATATGTGGCATTTAACCAACAAAACAAAGGAAAAAAGAGAGAGAGGCAAACCAAGACACAAACTCTTAACTATGGAGAACTGATGGTTACCAGAGGGGAGGTGGGTGGGTAAAACCAGTGATAGGGATTAAAGAGTAACACTTTGTGATGAGCTCTGAGTAATGTATAGAAGTGTTGAATCACTATATCATACACCTGAAACTAATATAACACTGTATGATAACTATACTGGAAGAAAAATTAAAAACTTAAACAAACAAGTTTCCACCCACAGTATGTGCCAGCCAGTTAGGCATAGTTGAAAGGCAAAACTAAAGAACTAGACTCTCACTAGAGCCTAATTAATTATGACCACTCGCTTCAGAAACCAAGAAAACCTAAGCTTTATCATTCAGAACCCACAAGGTGTTACGTTACCTATGTAGGAGTTGTAGGACTTACATGGCAAAGACTTCAGAAAGATGGGTAAGCACTGTTACCCCAGGGTGAGGTGACTCTGGCCAGCCAAGAGGGATCTAGGGAATTATGATTGAGAAACCTGCATCTGGAAAAAAGTCCCTCACATTACAAACTTTTAGGAGGGTCCTTTGGGCCCTAAGTGGTGGCACCTTCCAACCAACACTTCTAGACAGGACAGCCCCAGGAGTTCAGGCTGGGACCTTCCCTGCATCCCCCACAGATGCCAGAGGGTCTTCTCAGTGGTCCATTTCAAAGTGGTACAGACTGCTGCCCTGGGACACCCCACTCCTTAGGCCTCTAGCAGCCTTTCCTGGCAAAGTCCCTGCTTCCCTCAGACCTGGTCACTGGCTCTTGACATTTCAACTCCCCATTCCTCAGGCTAGTTGCAAGGCTGGGCCAACCCGGAGCCATCTGTGGCTGGGTACCGTATGCAATACCTTGGAGGCACTTGCACATGAGCTGGTCAAGGCATCTTTTGGGCAGGCCTACAGTGTGGGCTCCTCTGCTTAGGGAGATAGGAAATGGTTCCTCTGATGGAGTCTGAGCCTCCAGTTAAGTTTCAGAGGCCCCCATGGTGCTGATTCACATCAGAGTGATCCTGTGTCTCGGCCATGAACTATAACAAATCTACTCTGTGGCCAAGTTCAGCCACAGTCACATGTGGACAGTCACATGGATGGGCTGCAGGGAGATGGCACAGGTCAACAGGAAGAGCCTCTGGCTTGAGGTCAAAGAGCCAAAACTTTGTCCCCACATAAGGTGAGCAACCATAGTGGAAGTGGGTGCAAGGGGCCTTTGCTTTGCTGAGTAAAGCAGAGCCATACCCATGAAAGACAATCATTGATCCTGCTGCTAGACATGCAAGCTTCAAACCAACACATGGCTCTTGCCACAAAGGCCACAGGATCACATTCTGAACACAACCTGTTCAGCTCAGCCAGTGCCCCTCAGGTCTGAATTATGAAGCATTTTATTTGATGTTAACTGTTCCCATCTAAAAACAAAATTAATCTCTTTTCCCCAAAAGTAAGGAAGAGCTTAGCATAGTTACAGCCATTAATAAAATGCTCAGAATCAGTTCCTCAATCCCAATGTTATCTATTTTTACTTTGTCATGTTCTTTCAGCCCTTGTCAGTAAATTTTTTTTTTAAACATAGAAGTCTACATTTCAGTAAGTATTTGAGTTGATGCATCTGGGCAAATGTCATTCTTCAACCCACCCCCAAAGATGCCTTCCCTCGCCAACCCGCATTTCCCGGTGTGCTGTGCTCACAAGAGGTCCATTCAGAGCCAGGGAACACCCACTCCAGGCAGGAAGAAACTGCAGTTCATCTCATGCAGGCGGGGTTGCCACAAAGCTCTCAAGCATCCAAAGAAACGGTCCTTTCATGAGTTCCCCTTCCTGGCCAAAAAAGAGTACCCATTGTTCTCAGGGGAACAATTGGGGGCCCATGCCAGCAGCTGAGAGCACAGTCCCAGGAAGGGCTGCTCCCAGTCTGCAGACATCTTGGGTTGAGGGAAAGTCCACATTGTCTCCAGGCAAGGAGGATAAGGGCAAGCAGGAATGAAAAGCCAACCTTGCAGGCTCTACCAAAATGAGACATCTGAGGGGGCTCTGAAGGGGCAGCCAATCATTCTGAGACACAAAAGATGTCTCTCCTGACCACCCTAGAAAGGAGTGGTAAGAGCATCTCTCGGCACATCATCAGCTTTCTCAGCCCGTCCCTCGCTCACTCAAGTCAGAGGAGAGGTACCTGCAGGGAGCTGGCACCAATCCTGAGGGAGGCAAGAGTCAAGACAGGTAACTTACACTGTGGCCAGCTCGGGACAGCCAATGATCTATCCAACAAAGGCCAAGCTGGCTTCTGTGGGACCCATTCCCACAAACCCTGATGAAGACGGAGGGTGCTGCTCTAGGGTTCACAGGCAGCTGTGAGAGCAAAGGACAGTCAACCTGGGGTGAGCTTTGCATACAGGTATCCAGAGTGGTCCAAGAGAGCACATGCAAAGACCACCTGCTTTAGAGTGTCCTAAGCCCACAGGAGAGAAGAGAGCTCCAAGGCACAAGTCTCTCCAGAAGGTCATGCTGGCCACTGGGCCTGGAGGCAGCTCAGAGCCCCTTCTTGCATCATCCGGTCAATGGAATAGATCTAGGAATTAAGTTGAGGTCAATAGCAGCAAATCAATTCTTGAGGCAGAGCTACAGAACAGCAGGAGAAGCAGTGGGTGCAGGCCAAGCTGAAACCGGACAAGGGTTGTCTGGACATTAAAAAGTATCAGATGTGGGGCAAAGCAGAGAGTCTAGGACCTCAAGGCTACCTCCTCCAGACAGGTGGGTCCCCTCTTCTTTTACCTTTCTGCCTGGTGTGTAAAGTACAGGGAAGCCCTTGCTTTGGGAAGCTGATGTCACCTGAGGGGCACGCTTGGCTGATGTGAAGCAGTACAAACCTCTGCTGTGACTTCTAGAGTTGCCACAAACTTCTGAAATAGTCAGCATACCCACACAGGTTTGACACACACAGGTCAAACAAGACTTGGGCAGGCGGCCAGGGCAGCTCACTTAGAATGTGACGGACTTTCTATCCCTTCAATAGACTATTGCTTAATCTACTGCGAGCACTGAATTAGTCCACCACCAATCCCCATGCATGTCCCCTGACTAGTCACAGCAAATATGACAACCACACTATCAAATCTCATCAGATTGCAGGACAGGCCCCTGTTCTGCCTTTGAGTCCTCATTAGGCAATTTGGCCACATCCAAAATGGCTGGAAGACCAACCCTCACCTGAGAACCCCACATGAGGCTTGGACAAGCTTAGTCTCATAGGCTTTGACAATCCAAAGGAGATTTACAGTCACTGAAGGGAAAGGAGAGAGAGAGAGAGAGAGAGGAGACCAGAGGCCAGATCATGTGGGGTTTGATCCTAAGTGCAGCTCAGTAATGGTTGGGGGAAGGGGAGGTGTTTGCAGATTCAAGCTTTACAAAGATAAGGACATCTCTCTTGCCTCAGTGTGGAAAATAGACGAAAGGGTCAAGATCAGAGGGAGACAGCCTGGGAAGAAATAAGTGGTAGCTTGGATGATGGTAATAGTGATGGATATAATTTGGAGGTCACCCCAAGAACATTCCTTGGGACCAAGATCTGAAATATTCCTCACATACATAAGAATACTGGGCAAGTCATGGTGCCTGGGTGGCTCAGTCGGTTGAGCGTCCAACTTTGGCTCAGGTCATGATCTCATGGTTCGTAAGTTCAAATCCAAAGCCATTCCAATTCAAATCCTCTGTCCCCCTCTCTGTCCCTATCCCAAAGATAAATAAACATAAAAAAAAAAAAAATTAAAGGGGTGCCTGGGTGGCTCAGTCGGTGAAGTATCCGACTTCAACTCAGGTCATGATCTCACAGTTTGTGAGTTTGAGCCCCACATCGGGCTCTGTACTGACAGCTCAGAGCCTGAAGCCTGTTTTGGATTCTGTGTCTCCCTCTGTCTCTGCCCCTCCCCTGCTCATTCTCTCTCTCTCCCTCTCTCTGAAAAATGAATAAACATTAAACATTTTTTAATTAAAAATAAATAAAAGCCACATTCCCGAAGAATACATTTTTTTAAATCGCTTGTTTTTGTTTTGATTTTAGAGACAGAGAGAGTGCAAGCACGGGGGGTGGGAGGGAGGCGGGTAGAGAAAGACAGAGAGAGAGAACTTAAGCAGGATTCACGCTCAGCGCCGAGGCCAACATGGGCTTGATTCCACCATCCTGGGATCATGACCTTAGCAGAAATCAAGCATTGGATGCTCAACTAACTGAGCCCCCCCCAGGTGCCCCTACAACACACATTTATAGATCATTGTTATAATAAGAAAAAAAACCTCAACTTTTTTTTTTTTCAATGTTTATTTATTTTTGAGAGACAGAGAGAGTGTGTGAGCAGGGAAGGGGCAGAGAGAAAGGGAGACATAGAATTCAAAGCAGGCTCCAGGCTCTAAGCTGTCAGCACAGAGCCTGATGCGGAGCTCAAACCCATGAACCGTGAGATCATGACCTCGACCAAAGTCAGATGCCCAAACGACTGAGCCACCCAGGCACCCCTCAACTCTTTTTATATAAAGATTTATCAATCTTGTTTTACATACAGGGAAATGGAAGCTCCAGAGATGAAGTCAGGCTTTCTGATCTGATTTCCCACCCCACACAGCTCTGATGGTAGAAGAATCACACGTTTTCATCTGTTCTTCCACAGGCTAATCAGCTACTAAATGGTCTGCTTTCTACAAATAAATGTGCTCAGATAAAATCCTGTTTTCCCAGTAAAATCTCTTTACTCCCCTGATGAATAAGCCTGTTAAATGTCTCTCTGCCAGATACAGCAAATACCCAGCTCACTATATTGATTCAAGGCACCTCTCGTCAAAACTAATGCATGTCAAACATTCTAATGGCCACTGAACAAGGGCAACCACTGCAGGGTTTGGATATTCAAAAGCTCAAACTTGAAGTTGGGCAAGGACTGTACTTCCAAAACTGCCACTCTTCTTTTTCTAATGGTCAAACTAGCTTGTGGCTTCCAGAGGCATTACAAAGATTACATGGAAATCTTCTGCAAATTAGAAAGAGCTCTGTGCAAGTAAGCTAGGATCTTCAGAAATATGACCACCTTTGAGATCACAAGGCCCACCCTGGGAACAAGCCATGAGCTAAAGAGAAGGGGGCCAACAGGGAAAAGGAAAGGAGCACAAAGAAGGTGCAGGTAAGGAGTGAGTCTGCCCAGATTCAAGGGAAAGGGGCACAGACTCACCTCTCAATGGAAAGAGTGGCCATAGCATTTGTGACCATGTCTAATCTAGATGCCTGGGGCTTATGGGTCAGAGAGGGGAAAGAGGATAAGGACCCACCAAAGGCTGTGTGTGCTTTGACCAATGAGTACAATGGAAGTGTTGCTATGCAAGTTACCAAGCCAGCTTCCACTTCCTGTTTCTTGGAATACCCAATCTTGGAACCCAGTTATTGTGCTGTAAGGAAATCCAAGCAGCCCATGAAAAGGTCTACATGGAGAGGAACCTAGGACCCTAACCAACAGCCCCAGCTAAGCTCCCTGTCAACAGGCAGCACCAACTTGCCAGCCATTAATAAACCATCTTAGGAGGCACTGGGTGGCTCAGTCAGTTAAGTGACTTCGGCTCAGGTCATGATCTCGTGGTTTGTGAGTTTGAGCCCTGCATCGGGCTCTCTTGCTGTCAACACAGAGCCCTCTTTGGATCCTCTGTCTCCCTCTCTCTGCCCCTCCCCAGCTCTTGCACACACACTCTCTCTCAAAAATAAATAAGCATTAAAAAAAAAACAAAAAAACCCAACATCTTGGAAATGGATCCTCCAGTTCCAGATGAGCCATTCTAGCTAGTGCCATGCGAAGCAGAAATGAGGTTCCCAGATGAGTTCTGAATCCTGGAATTCCTGGCCACAAAATTGTGAGCAAAACAAACTGGTTGAGTGTCCAACTCTTGCTTTCGGCTCAGGTCATGATCCCAGGGTCATGGGATTGAGTCCCACACCAGGCTCCTGACTGAACGTGGAGCCTGCTTAAGATTCTCTCTCTTCTTCTCCCTCTGCCCCTCCCCAGCACATGTGCTCGCTCTCTCTCAAATAAAAATAAAAACTTTAAAAAGAAAATAGGTTCAAATCATTTAACAGTTATTTCTTGGGTTTAATCCCATGGTTAGTGACAGGAGACCTCTGCCTACACACAAAGCTCTTCCATCAAATCCTAACCTGATGACCAAGAATCTTCCAAACCACAGATGCAAAGGCTTTTTAATGGTAACACCTTCAAAATGAGAGCAAGAATAAAAGTTTAGGATGCTATTCTAGGATATCTGGGAACCCTCTTATAAACATCAGTGGTTGTCCCTCTCTTAAGGTAACTGCACAGGTCCTAGAAGAACTGAGCTCAGAGTTGCTGGAGCTTAGAATGGAAAACTAAAACTAAAAAAACAAAAAACAACTAAAATGCAGATGAGAATTCTCCCTCATTTACGTAAGTTTTATATCCAATCTCACCTTGATGAGTTCTCCATTGGAAGCAATTAAATCCATTGGAATGGTCACTCGAAATGAGCGCCCAACGACAGCCGTGCCATCAGGAATGCCCACCACTGTGGGAACAGCCTCGTGAAGGTCTGAAAGCACTGAGTGCATGGACGCCTCAAGCTGGTTCTCCCAGTCCCTGCTGGCCTCCGAAGGCCAATGGGACTGAGCCACGGCCACAGTGAGCAGAAGAAGAAAGGTCCTCCCCCAGAGGGGGAGCAGCAGCGAGAGGCCTGAAGACATCCTCATCCGAGCCTGAGATTGCTCAAGCCAACAGTTTCACTAAGAAAGGAGGCAAGTGATGTGGTCCCAGAGCTGGGTCCTCACCGCCCTCTGCACACCGGCTCCATCCCAGGGCCTGAAAGAGAAGAAGAGTAGACTCAGACTTTAGCAAACCCCATGGTTTCAAAGTTGTACACAGGCAGTTACTACCCTTTAAGTGTTCTTGCCAAAAATATCTACCCTGACTTGGATCAAGTCTCACCCTGTGCTGCCCAGTTCAAAGGCATCAGCAACATGTGGCCACTGAGCACTAGAAATGTGGCTGGCCCAGTAAAATACATACTGGGTTTTTAAAAGTTAGCATAGCAGCACCTGGGTGGCTCAATTGGTTGAGTGTCTGACTCTCGATTTCAGCTCAGGTAATAATCTCCCAGTATTGTGAGTTCGAGCCCCATGTCGTGATAGCACGGAGCCTGCTTGGGATTCTCTCTCTCCCTCTCTGCCCCTCCCCCGCTGTGTGTGTGCTCGCTCTCTCAAAATAAGTAAACTTTAAAAAATAAAGAAAATAATGAATATTAATAAATGATAAATAATAAAGAAATGTGGAAAATGAAACACATTACTGAAATAAATCCCATCTTCTTTTGTTTATTTGAGAGAGACAGGGAGTGTGCACATGCACATGTGCGAGCAGGGAAGGGGAGAGAGAAAATGGAGAGAGAGAATCCCAAGTGGGCTCCATGCTGTCAGTGCAAAGCCCCACGCAGGGCTCGATCTCACAAACCATGAGATTAAGACCTGAGTCGATACCCAGAGTGGGACGCTTAACCAACTGAGCCACCCAGGCATCCCCCAATTGCATCTTCTTATTTAAACATATTTTTTTCGGGGCACCTGGGTGGCTCAGTCGGGTAAGTGTCCAACTTCGGCTCAGGTCATGATCTCGCGGTTCACGAGTTCAAGCTCCACATCGGGCTCTGTGCTGACAGCTCAGAGCCTGGAGCCTGCTTCAGATTCTGTGTCTCCCTCTCTCTCTGACCCTCCCCCCCGTTCATGCTCTGTCTCTCTCTGTCTCAAAAATAAATAAACATTAAAAAAAATTTTTTTAATAAACATTTTTTTCATGTGGCTACCAGAACATATTAAATCACGTGTGTGGTTCACATCGTGTATACTGCTGTTGGGCAATGCTGCTCTAGACCTAACTCCCTGTTTACAGCAAACACAGGAGTCATGAAGACACAATCAGACAAGTCTAGAATGTGGACCTTCTACAAGATAACTGGCCTGGTCTGTCCAAATGCTGATACCCCTAAACACAAGGGGGCTGTTCTAGATTTAGGAACAGAAACCAGATGTAGAGTGTGCATCTTGACTGGATCTGAATTTACTTAAAACAAAAAAATTTTTTTTAACCCCAAAAAACAGAAAACACACAAGCCCAGCTTCAAAAGGAGCAATTGGGAATTGCGTCGCTGGGCTGGAGACTGGATTTATTGTTAATGTTCTTAGGTGAGACAATGGTGGGGTGGTTCTATAAGAGACTGTCCTCAATTTTGAAGGATTTACGGCTGAAGTATCAAAAATCTCTGCAATTTACTTTGAAATGTTTCAAGGGAAAAAAAATGCTGTGTGTGTATGTGGAGATCAAACAATGTGGCAAATGTAACAATTATTACATCTTAAAACAATGCTTTTGAAGAGACTAAAAAAACCAAAAACCAAAAAACAAGAATTTGCACAGACAAGTTCAGCAACTGCCCACTCCTCACACCCCAAACACTAATCATAGGATTTGTTTATCAAAAACGTATTTGCAAACTCCATGCCCCTAAACAAAACTTATTTGGCCTCTTGCCCCCCATCCCCAAAAGAGAAATTAGAACCCTGCACATTGTCCCTCAAACCCCTCACCCACTTCAGTGCAGACAGCTCAGAACATTTGCTCCAAGGCTGACAGCCACATAGATGCACTGTGGGACTTGCTGGGTGTCCTCAAGGTGACCACAGTCATAACAAGCAATTTCCCATTCTAGAAAAAAATTAAGCCCTGCCCTGAGCCAAGCGGCCCAGGGGCTACATAATGTTTTCTGACCAGGATAATACAAAGTAAATAGTATTACTTTAAAAAAAAAAAAAAAAAAAAAAAGGCCACTGAAATGGGCAGTGTGTACTGTGAAGTCAATCAAATCCAAACCAATTCCAACAGTTTGGGTTTTTTGTGTTTTGTTTGTGTTGTTACTGATTTTGCCATTCCCATTCTTACTTTGTTTTTGAACTAAAATTCATGAGACAGCCAAAATCCAAGTAAAACAATTTTGAAGCCTGGGAGTCCTAACCTACCAAACAAAGACTTATCATAAAGCTACTGTATTTAAAGCAGTATTATAGCGGCAGAGTAGAAGTGGACTCTGAAACTAGAGGGAAAGCCCAAAATCAGCTTGCAAAGGAGCTGTTCAAATGACCAGTGGTCATTTATGTAGAAAACCAAATACAGTTAGGTCCTCTCTCCCTTCTCCATCGTAAATAAGATAAATCCCAGGTGGATTACATACACAAATGTAAAAAAGGAGAACTTTAAAAATTTTACAATATAGTGAAATAAATGTCAGGATAAAGAATGATTACATTTAACAAGACATTAAAAAACAAAGCATAGGGGCGCCTGGGTGGCGCAGTCGGTTAAGCGTCCGACTTCAGCCAGGTCACGATCTCGCGGTCCGTGAGTTCGAGCCCCGCGTCAGGCTCTGGGCTGATGGCTCGGAGCCTGGAGCCTGTTTCCGATTCTGTGTCTCCCTCTCTCTCTGCCCCTCCCCCGTTCATGCTCTGTCTCTCTCTGTCCCAAAAATAAATAAATAAATAAAAAAATGTTGAAAAAAAAAAAGAAGGCCTGGATTGCTATATACTTCTCTCTAAAAAAAAAAAAAAAAAAAAAAAAAAAAAAACAAAGCATAAAAGAAAAAAACTGTACTACCACTTCTAAGAATTATGAGATAGATGTATTTTTCCCCTCATTTCCCACTAAACACAACAAAAAATCCTAGACAGTATATATAAAATAAACATCAGACTCTAAAAAGTTAAGAGAAGAAGGCAGACCAATGAGGGACCCCAGGACTCAAGGAAAGACACAGTGGTGAGTTCCCTGGGTTTTCTTTTTGCCTCATATATCCCAGAATTGAAGCTGAAGAGGCTGGCAACCTAGAAATGCCAACAGATGACACAAAAAACAGTCCCAACAAAAGTCTGCTCTCTTTAGCCAAAGGAGCAGGAAGGGAGTAGCCTAGCAAGACAGAAAACATTTAGACAATAAAGGCTCTATTCTGGCCAAACACCACAGAAAAAAACTGTGGCCCCACTCCCACCCGTGCCAGTAAAGGCCAAGTGGAGAGCCTAAGACTTCCACCCTCATGATGCTGTAATAAGGCTCCCTAATATCCCCACTGGGGCAGTGTCAGAGCAGGCCAAGTAAGGAGCTGGGACTTTCATCCCCACTGGCCAGTTAACAATGCACCACCCCTCCTACTTCTCTAGTCCCTAGGTTTCAATGGAAACCAAACCAAGATTTCTATGCCCATCCAAGCAATATAACAGGAGTGTCTCCCCCTACCTGCAGGGATGGTGCCAGAACTTTCACCAGTGCTCAGTGGTAAAGAGGCCTAAGGAACTAGAATTCCCACCCCCACCTAACAGTTAAAAAGGACTTTACCAGTCCTCAGGTGTCGAAAAAGGCTGAGTGGGGCAAACAAACAAAAAGCAGACTCTTAAATATAGAGAACTGACAGTTGCCAGAGGGGAAGTAAGTGGAGGAATGAGGAAAATAGATAAAGGTGATTAAGAGGTACAAACTTCCAGTTATAAAATAAATAAGCCATGGAGATAAAAAGTACAGCATAGGGAATATAGTCAATAATACTGTAATAATGTATGGTGACTACACTTATTGTGGTGAGCACTGAGGAAGGTATACAATTGTTGAATCACTATATTGTATGCCTGAAACTAACAGAACACTGTATGTTAGTTAATTATACTTCAGTTAAAAAAAAAAAAAAAAAAGGTGATTGGGTGGCTCAGTCGGTTAAGCGTCCCGACTTCCGCTCAGGTCATGATTTCACAGCTCATGAGTTCGAGCCCCACGACTTCCGCTCAGGTCATGATCTCACAGCTCGTGAGTTTGAGCCCCACGTCGGGCTCCATGCTGACAGCTCAGAGCCTGGAGCCTGCTTCAGATTCTGTGTCTCCCTCTCTCTCTGCCCCTCCCCTGCTCACATCTTTCTCAAAAATAAATAAAAAGTTAAAAAAAAAAAAAGGTGAGTAAGGAACCTGGACTTCTACCTCTACTTTCCAGTAATGAGGCAGTACACCTCCCTTACCCTCCCCTGTCAGCAGCAGAGTAGAAGTGGACTGAGGAACTAGAGGGAAAGCCCAAAATCAGCTTGCAAAGGAGCTGTTCAAAGGCACCCAGACAAGTGGTCATTCACGTAGAAAACCAAATACAATTAGGGTCCTCTCTCCCTTCTCCATCATAAATAAGATAAATCCTAGAGTATCCGAAAAAGCCAGGTCATGGGGTGTCTAGGTGGCTCAGTCAGTTAAGCATCCACCTCTTGATTTTGGCTCAGGTCATGATCCCAGGATCATGGGATTGAGCCCCAATCAGGCTCCACACTTAGAGTGGAGCCTGCTTAAGATTCTCTCTCTACCTCTGCCCCTCACCCCACTTGTGCTCTCTCTCTCTCTGAAAAAAAAAAAAAAAAATAGAAAAAAACAACAACGACAAAAGGCCAGGCAAAACAGAACTAGAGTTGCAGAACAAAATACAAAATTGTGGGGTTCCTTACTCAGGTAATGGAACTGACTCAGGTAATGATCTCATAGTTTGTGGGACCAAGCCCCAGGTCGGACTCTGCGCTGGCAGTGTGGAGCCTGCTTGGAATTCTCTCTCTCCCTCTTTGTCCTTCCTCTGTGTGTGAGCGCACGCGCGCGCACGCACACACACACACACACACACACACACCCAGCCTCTCTCAAAAATGAATAAACATTGGGGCGCCTGGGTGGCTCAGTCAGTTAAGCGTCCAACTTCGGCTCAGGTCACGATCTCGCGGTCCATGAGTTCGAGCCCCGCGTCGGGCTCTGGGCTGATGGCTCGGAGCCTGGAGCCTGCTTCCGAATCTGTGTCTCCCTCTCTCTCTGCCCCTCCCCCGTTCATGCTCTGTCTCTCTCTGTCTCAAAAATAAATAAACGTTAAAAAAAATGTTTTTTAAATAAATAAATAAGCATTAAAAAAAAAAAAGGAGGGAGCCTGAGTAGCTCAGTCGGTTAAGTGTCTGACTTTGGCTCAGGTCATGATCTCACAATTTGTGAATTACAGCCCCGCATCAGGCTCTGTGCTGACAGCTCAGAGCCTGGAGCCCACTCCAGATTCTGTGTCTCCCTCTCTCTCTGCCCCTCCGCCACTTGCACTCTGTCTCTTGCGCTGTCTCAAAAATAAATAAACATTAAAAAAAATTAAAAAAAAAAAAAAAGAATCTTGACCTAGGGAGATTACCCAGGTGGACCTTTTTTTTTTTTTTTTTTTTAATTTACTTTCTTTTGAGAGTGAGAGTGCGACCAGGGGAGGGGCAGACAGAGAAGGGAAGAGAGGATCCAAATGGGGCTCTGCACTGACAACAGCAAGCCCAATGTGGGGCTCAAACTCACAAACTGAGATCAGGACCTGACCCAATGTGGGACGTTCAACCAACTGAGCCACCCAGGCACCCGCCCAGGTGGACCTTAAATCCAACCACAATTGTCATTATAAGAGAGAGGCAGAGTAAGACTATACACACCACAGAGGGAGAAGGAGATGTGAAAATTGAGGAAGAGAAGATTGGAGTGATGTGGCCACAAGCCAAGGAATACCAGCAGCTACCAGAAAATAGAATAGACAAGGAATAAACTCATCTCCAGAGTCCACAGACAGAGCACAGCCCTTGCCAACTCCTTGATTTTGGACTTCTGGTCTCCAGAGTTGTGAGAAAATAAATGTATATTACCTAAGCCACTAAGGTTGTGGTAATTGTTTACAGTAGCCCTAGGAAACAAATTTAAGGTTTAATGAAATCCCTATCAAAATTCTAGAAAGAAATTTTGTAGACATAGACAAGACTATTCTCAAATTTATATGGAGAGGCAAAGGAGCTATACAGCCAAAAATAATTTTGAAAAAGAAGAAAAAAGAAGAATTATTCTACCTAATATCAAAACTTAGCTAGTTACAAAAATCAAGACTGTTATTAGTGGAGGGACTAACATAAATCAATGGAACAGAATTGAGAACCCAGAAATAGATTACTTATTTATTTATTTATTTATTTATTTATTTATTTATTTATTTATTTATTTATTTTAGATTGAGAGAGAGAGAGAGAGAGAGAGAGAGAGAGAATATCCCAAGCAGACTCCATGCTCAGCACAGAACCCGATGTGGGGCTCAATCCCACGACCCTGGGATCATGACTTGAGTTGAAATCAAGAGTTGGATGCTCAACTGAGCCACCCAGGTGCCCCTCAACTGATTTTTGACAAAGATACAAAAGCAATTCAATGGGGGAAAACAGCTTTTTCAACCAATAGCACAATCCAGATGTCTGTCCTTCAATGGATGAATGGTTAAACAAGCTATGGCATATCCATATCATGGAATACTGAAGAACAATAAAAAAGGAATGAGCTATTGATTGATACACTCAACAACTTGGATGAATCTCAAGGGAATACATACTATATTTTTATACATACATTACATATACATATTATATACATTATATTTTTATCATATTCTTTTTTTCCCCACCACGACCCCTATAATGTTCTTGAAGTGACAAAATTATAGAAATGGAGAACAGATTAGTGATTGCAGGGGTTTAAGAGGTGCTCAGGGCATGAAGGAAATAGGTATAGCTATAAAAGGGCCAAGTGAGGGATCCTGTGGTAATGAACACATTCTGTATTCTGATGTATTAATGTCAGTATCCTGGTTGTAATGTTGTACTATAGTTTTGCAAGAGGTTACCATGGGAGGAAGCTGGGTAAAAGCATACATAGGATCTCTGTATTATTTAACAACTGCCATGTAAATCCACAATTATCTCAAAAACTTTTTTTAATCTTAAAAAAAAAAAACATAAATTAGAATTTGAATTTTAGGGGTGCCTGGGTGGGTCAGTCAGTAATGTGTCTGACTCTTGGTTTCAGCTCAGGTCATGATTTCATGGTTCGTGAGTTCGAACCCCACATCAGGCTGGGCCTGGGATTCTCTTTCTCTCTCTCTCTGCCCCTCCCCTCTCTTTCTCTCTCAATAAATAAGTAAACTTAAAAAAAAAAATGTTAAAGAAAGAACCAAAAGTTAGAACATTAAAAAAAAAAAAAAAGAATTTGAATTTTAAATTTCTATACAGTAAAGGACATCATAAAGAAAGTTAGAAGGACCAACCCCAGCCTGGGAGAGAGCTTTTCCAATGCACATGATGGCTAAAGGATCTCCATCAAAATACATCAAGTGCCCTAAAACAATAAAAATTGGTTGAAGGCAAAAAGAAGTAAACTCACAGAAAAAACCTAAATAGCAGTCAACATACAAAAAGATGGTTCAACCTCACTAATAATCAGGGGGGAAAAAAATTAAAGCAACATGAAAAACCATTCCATGCCAATGCGAATGGGTGAAAATGTTCAAATGTTGTATCATGGAGGGGATGAAACAGAGAACACACCACACAGCTGGGCCCTTCCACTCCTAGACACACACCCTGAGGAATATACAAGCAGAGATACATGTATGCACACATACAGACAGAGACAGAGTGAACACTGAAATGCTAGAAACAATGCCAACGTCCATCAACTGAGAAAGCATCAACAGGCACTTCACGCCATGGGAACTCAGTAGGACAATTAAAATGAACTAAAATTTAAGAAACAAAATTGATAAACCTCAAAAAGTGTTTAGCAGAAAATGCCCATTGCATAAAGATGTAAATACTATTTATGCAAAATGTTTATATATAGTTTATACATTCATATGTTTGTAATAAATAAAATCAAGCACATGATCTTCAGGGCCAAGTTCAGAATCATGGTCACTCTAGAAAGAGAGGGCTAAGGGAAAAGGAGGGATTTACAAGGGTCTCCAAATTGATAACTGCTTTCCTTCCTAAAACAGGACCTTACAAAAAATACAACAAAGGGACACATGGGTGGCTCAGTCAGTCAAGCACCCGACTTCGGCTCAGGTCATGATCATGATCAGTTCATGAATTTGAGCGAGCCTGCTTTAGATCCTCAGTCTCTCTCTCTGCCCCTCCCCCACTTGCACACATTCTCTCTCTCTCAAAAATAAACATTAAAAAAAATACAATAGAACATTAAGGTATAAAAAAAAAAGCTCAGTGGCAGATATACTCAGGTTATGTGTAATGTTGATCTACATTCTCTGCTAAGGACTTGTAAACATGTGAAGGTAAAGGTCTTGGCTCTTACCATCATTTCAAACTAATAAAAATTCTAAAACAGTAGAGCAGCACTACAAGAGAGCAGCAAACAACAGAGCAAACAATAGAGCAGCACTCCTGCTCCATTTCATCTCTCTGTGTCTTCTTCACCACCTTCTCAGGACTGAAAAGCCCTGTCCTCCCTCATTCATGTGTCTGGCATATTCTGAACAGCATCCAGATTGCAGCCCCTGTGGCTACTGCCCTGTCCCAACCTCATCACTGTCCACCTCTACCTCCCGGTGTACATGTCACTCAGGTTTACATATTCCTAGTTTCTAAGACAGCACTTGTTTCCTCAAGGCTCAGAAAAACACATAGAGCTGCTCTGCAAAGGTATGAAAAAGGATTTGAAATTCACCTACCTTAGAAAATTAATGAAGATGTTTTATCATTTGGCATGATCCCACACTCTCATCAGTGCTAGATAAATAACAGATATAACACTGTCCTCCTTCCTGTTTCCACTACCTTGTTCTATCCCAAGGCCACAGGTGACCAGGCAGCTCTCATGGGATTTCAGACCCATTCCTCAATAGGGACTTCTCCTCCCAGCCACCACTAGATGGCTGGGTCACTTTTGCCCATTACAGACTTACCAACAGTGTTAAGTGCCACACTTCTTCAAGGGAACACCAAATGACCAGGGACTTAGAAGCTGGGGCCCTGTAGGCATCGATCCAAAAACCACTTAACTCCCAGTGACTGCTGCAGAGTCCTCTACCAGGAAAGGCAAAGAAGGAACCACTCTTGACTCCTCGATACCCAAGTTCACCGTACTCTGGGTAGAGGTCTTCTACTCAGATCCCTATCAAGTGCTCCAAGTTAAAGGTTTGTCTTTGAACTCTTTTCTGTGTTTTTGTGTCTCCCAGTTTCTTAACAGTCTGTGCCTTCATACCCCTTTTATAGCTTATCACTTAACTTTTAAAAATGTCTGTCTTTTGTTTCATACTATTTTATTTTTTAATGTGTTTATTTATTTTTGAGAGAAAGAGACAGAGTGTGAGTGGGGAAGGGGCAGACAGAGAGGGAGACACAGAATCCGAAGCAGGCTCCAGACTCTGAGCTGTCATCACAGAGCCCGACACGGGGCTCGATCCCACAGGCTGAGAGATTATGACCTGAGCTGAAGTCAGATGCCCAACCGACTAAGCCATCCAGGAGTCCCTGTTTTGTACTATTTTAAATTGTAATTTTGGAGTTTATTGTTGCATACTGCTTCTCTTAATGGCCTTTCCTTTATTACACATTTTAATTCTTATTGAGTAAATGGCTCAGCTTGACCAACACCCTACAAGACTGTAAGATGTGGAGGGGCAGGGACACATTTGTCACAGTCACTCACCCATGCTAATCACACATAGCTCCAGATACACACCTAATGAATGAATGGGGAGGCTACAAGAATGTTTTTTTTAGCTTCTTCCTATCTCTTTACTCTTTAATTTACTTATTTGTCTACTTCTTAGATCCAGTTGATCTTTTACTTTCCTAATCGGATTCTCCCTTTAAAAATTCTCAGCTTATTTGAAAACAGCAACAGAACGAGACACACCCTGTCCTACCCGGAACATAAGCTCAGTCTGCTATCTGCGGACACATGATGATGTGAAGTATCTGTTTCATGGGTATGACTAAGTGCCTCTGCATTTAGCAAGCAGACGATGTCCAGGGCACAACTCCAAAGGCTGTATGTTGGTTTTCCATGCTCTAGGGAGAAAAGATCTTTTTCAAACTTGGCAAAAAGCAGCCTTGTGTCTTTCTGATGCTGGATTCCTATAAGCAAGGGTCACATCTCCCCGTGCTAGGAACTTGGCAGGCTGCATTCAAACACCCAAACTAGGACATCCCACTGGAAGGCCTTTACATAGTCTCTTACTCACACACTTGGTCATTCAGAGATGGAGGCACTCCAGAGAGCCTCCTCTTCATTTTTTTCAGGGAACAAGGCCCAAAGAGAGGTAACATTCAACCATGGTCACTCACACAGAGACTGTGGCCAAAATATGGAGAAGGTGCTCTCTGGAACCAGAGAAAGACTACAGGCAGAATCACCCAGTCTTCCTGACACAGCCACTCATTTTATTACTGCATACATGCACTCACATTATATCCTCTAGAACACAGGAAGTGCTCAGGGAAGCCCAAGAATATGTATGTCTCAGCTGAACTCACAACCTTCTGGCTAACAGAAGCTGCCCAAGATCTCCTACCAAAAAATGGGTAGTGGGTATGGGTAACTCATTCCTCTGTACCAGTACCCAGTGCAGTGTCTGCCACTGAGTCTGAGCTCAGTGCTGCCCTTGACCCCAGTGAAATACAACTCTGTGAAGAGGGACCTTCCCAGAGCTTAGTGAAGCCCCTGCTCTCTGAACACATGCTCAACAGTCGTAACATACAGTGTGAAAAATGGGCATAGCTGCCAGGCAGTTCCATCCCTTAGTCCCAGACAATTCACCCTAGGGAGCAGAAAAACCTTAAAAGTGTTATAACCTGCAAAGCCTGGACACAGCATAGCCCTTTGGCACACTGCTATCCCAGAGCAGCCAATGAGTCTGCCCTCTCCCTCTTCTCTTGGCAAAGGCCTATCCTCCTGCCCACTAGCACCAGGGAAGAGAGCCCCATGGTACCCTAGGTACCTATCACACCCCTCCTTGGGCCAGGTGAACATTCAGCACCAAACAGCACCACAGAGCTTGTTATGGGGTAGATGAAGACTATCTGAGCAGGGGACCTCCACCAGGCTCCTGGGGCATGGGTCCCCAACAGCGAAAGGACAGGCTGAGGTAGGAAGCCCAGGGGGCCCCAGACCCTGAGACCCATTTCAGATAAGTGCCCTCACTCAGAGGAACCAAATCTAGTTGGGGTTGGAGCTGGTAATCCTCTGCATCTGCCAATGGCCACACCAACACTTCCTTTCTCCAACCATGACCTTGGGGACTCTCCAGTGATGCACAGAAATAAAAAGTCAAGTTTTCAGCAATGCCTAAGAGGTGGTATCTTTTGTATACCAAAATACATAATATCTGCCCTGGAGCCAGGTGTATTTCAAGTTTACCAAATCAATCAGCAGGAACACAACTAGGGAATCAAAAGCATTATACAGTGACAGGTGAGGACCCCAAGCTTCCAAGGACCGAGTTTAGCAGGAAAGAATCCTTCTGGCCCTTTCTGTCACTGATACTAACCCCTATCTATATATGACTAAAGCACATGCCTTGTGTGAGGGTGGGACAGGGAAAGACATACATCCATGAGGAACAAGCTTTTGTGACCCTACTCTGTCCAGACAGTCTTGGTCCCTGGAAACTAGAATATTCTAAAGGAAGCCCGGCTCCAGGAAAGAAGCAACTCTCTTCTGCTCAGGCTGCCTCCCCAGAGCTAATGAATGTCCCATGCACACAGGAAGCTCAGTCAGTAAATGCTTTCCACTCAGTAAACACGAGGAACAAATGCGTATGTGGCACCAACTCAATTCATAGTAAACTTAAATGTTTCCTCATATGCAGAAAAGCCCACAGAGAATGAAACTAAGATATCTTAACTAAAATTCTGAAAGAACAGCTCCCTAGTAGTTTCTGCTCTCTAAGAATGAAGGAAAAGTTGTGAGATTCAACCCATTATTAACCACACAAAATGAGTCTGATGCAGAGGCAGCCCACCCCACCGCTCCCAGGAACCACCACTCTCAAATAGCTAGGTTACCTAAAAATAGTACTTAAACTCTCAAACTGCTTCTTTTCGCCATAGTAATTAAAACATTTAAGGAGGGGTGCCTGGGTGTCTTAGTCAGTTGAGCATCCGACTCTTGATTTCGGCTCAGGTCATGATCCCAGGGCTGTGGGACCGAGCCCCACAATGCACTCTGCACTGAGCATGAGGCCTGCTTAAGATTCTCTCAGGGTGCCTGGATGGCTCAGTCAGTTAAGCATGACTCAGGTCATGATCTTGTGGTTCACAGGTTTGAGCCCCACATCAGGCTCTCTGCTGTCAGCGTGGAGCCTGCTTCAGATTCTCTGTCCCCCTCTCTCTCAGCCCCACCCCCACTGTTTCTCTCTCTCAAAATGAATAAACTTAAAAAAAATTCTCTCTCTCTCTCTGCCCCTATCCTCTGCTCACACACTCTCCCAAATAAATAAATAAATAAATAAATAAATAAATAAATAAATAAATAATTTAAGGAAAATGAGACTTTCTTCTTAAACCAAACTGAGATAATAAAGTTCAAATGGTTTTGAAAAAGTCAAAAGCAAAAACCTAACTGAAACAACCACTTTAGGGTTCAGACACTCAGAAATTAAAATGTCAAATGTCAGTCTAACGTTAATATAAAAATTCTACAGGATTAACTAGTTTAAAACTGCTCAAACTGAGGGGTGCCTGGGTGGCTCAGTCGGTTAAGCATCTGACTTCAGCTCAGGTCATGATCTCACGGTTAATGGGTTCGAGCTCTGCGTTGGGCTCTGTGCTGACAGCTGGGAGCCTGGAGCCTGATTTGGATTTTGTGTCTCCTTCTACCTCTACCCCTCCCCAACTCGTGCTCTGTCTCTGTCTCTGTCTCTCTCTCTCAAAATAAACATTAAAAAAAAATTTTTTTTTAACTGCTCTGATGGCCAACAGGATGTACTCCACACAGTGGAAAACAATAGTGTGAAGTAATTGTTTATTTGGGATCCAAATACCAAAGACGGGCAGCTTTCTCTGCTTTCAGTTAAAAATGGGCCTTTTTCACTCCTTGGCACCAGATGAAGAAGGTGTTGAACCAACTCAGAAGATTCAAGGTGTCACCTCAAAAGCACTGACAGCTCCAGAAGCAGATGAGGACTCCTAACATGAGGCAAGTTCCTGCCTGACTTGTGCACTGTGGAAATATCACTAGAGGTATGGGGGCAGCCCCAGAGAGACACCATCAAGGAGCTGGAGAACCCACCAAAGGAGTCTAGGGTTACACACACAGCAAGAGACTTAAAGTAAAAATATGTGGGAGAAAAAACTTACCATCTCTGAAAGGCAAACACTATACAATCATCTATCAGAAAAGCTGCTTCGACACTGTTCTCACTTGGAAAACTCTTGCAAATTCTCACTATCACAGATACCAAAAGTAGAGAGAGGTACAGGAAGGGCAATGGTTTCTGCTGATGGCGGTTTGGTTTTTTCAACAAAGGCAGGAAGGAAGCAAAGGTTTAATACCTGGGTACAAACTCACTCAGGTACAAACATGTCCTACAGGAAGAGAAGGACAAGGTTCAAAAATCCAGGGCTGCAGGCCATTTTCCACCGGACTGTGGTTTTTCATCTGGGTCAATTTTTCACATCTTCTGTGACAAAACTCACTGAGAAAACCGTTCATTCTACACTCTACTGACCTCAGTATGCCACTTGCTGTTAAACATTACTCACCATTGAACTTCACACTCAACAATGGTTAAGATGGTAAATCCTGTTAGATGTTTTTTATCACAATTAAAAAATACTTTAATGGGGCACCTGGGTGGCTTGGTCAGTTAAGCGTCTGACTATTGATGTCGGCTCAGGTCATGATCTCATCATTTGTGGGATTAAGCCCCGCAATGGACTGCATGCTGAAAGCACGGCAGAGCCTGCTGGAGAGTCTCTTTCTCCCTCTCTCTCTACCCCTCTCCTGCTTGCATATATGCGTGCATGCTCTCTCTCTCATAATAAATAAATTAAAAAAAAAAAAAAAGCTTAATGGGTAAAATGGTAAATTTTATGTATTTTTACCACAATTATAATCTTTTTAAAAAAAAACAACACATTATTCAGAGTCATACCAATTAGACTTCAGAAAAAACACTTATAAGGCTTAGGTCCCGTCTTAATCATTGATGCCCAGGTAGGGCATGGAAGACAGAAAAGGGTAAACTGATGGGGTGCCTGGATGGCTCTGTCAGTTGAGCGTCCGACTGCAGCTCAGGTCATGGCCTCGCAGTTTGTGAGTTTGAGCCCCACGTCGGGCTCTGTGCTGACAGCTCAGAGCCTGAAGCCTGCTTCAGATTCTGTGTCTCCCTCTTTCTGCCCCTCCCCAACTCATGCTCTGTCTGTCTCTCAAAAATAATAAGTAAATGTTTAAAATTTTTTTTAAAAAAAGAAAAGGGTAAACTGAGCCCAAAAACAAGGATCATCTGGCTGCAGCAGCTGGACTGGGAAGTGGAGAGTAAATGTGAGAGGAGGGCAGCCAGACTCAGCAATATCCAAGTGAGAATGAATTACCACATCCGCATACCCGTGTGGCATCCAAGAACCCAATTAAAGCAAATTACAATTATCTCAAGACAGCCCAACAATAATTACACTTCAGTGCATATTTACCGACTACCTACCCTGGGCTAGGTGTGAAGCTTCATTTGCTATGCATGCAGCCTTCCCAAATTTCACAGAAAAATATTCAATTAAGATTTACATATATTACTAAGTCATAAAACACAAGAGCTAATAAAACTAAGTACTTATGTATTATAAATAGGCAAATTTACAAACACCAAGTAAGTGCTTACTGGAAACTAAAAAGTTTCCTTCTGTCTCCTCAAACTTCCCCTGGCTATCCAAACCCCTCCCCATCTCAGCACAAAGGTAGAGTGGAACTATGCTGTGAGGGCAGGCTGGTCAATGTCTGTCCAGGTCAAAGCTGGATGCCGAGGGCTGCCCAGAGAGCAAAAGAGTCAGAAGGGGTCCACTGCCGGGGTCTCGGCAGCATGTCCTCTGCTGCCCTCTCTCACAGTAGATGCCTAGCACCAAGCAGGCACTCTGGCAGACATCAGAGCACAGGGAAATGGTTTCCATTAAATCCCTGAAATGACTCACAAAAGCAGTCATCACCTGATTTCACACTTTGAAGTTAAAAACTGAGTTTTCTGATTCTTTTCCCATTATACAAGATTACAAATAAGTGCCATAGCTCACAACTAATATGCTAATCTGACTTCATGAATTAAGTTGAGAGAAAGTATGCCTTCTGACCTCACTGGCTAATCAAACTCCAAAACAGAGGAGTGAGATGAAATACCAGAGTGGTCCCAGCCATCCCCAGCTCCCTACTCAGATCCCTCCTTACCACAGCCCTTGGCCCTGCCAACAGCCTCCTCACAATACAGGTGCCTAAGAGGGGTGTCCTCGCCCTGGTGAACGCACCCTTCCTGTAAGGTTGCCATCGCACCAAGTGTTTAGGCAAATACTTCAAACTTCAGTGTTTAAAGTTGTGACCTGCTTTGGCTACATTCTTGTTTGGGGCCACATTCTTAAGGCTCAACCATCAAGAATATTTCAACCATGCCAGAAACTGCCAGACCAACAAATCTTGTTTATAAAAGGACAAGACACAACTAGCACCCACTCCATTTGCTCAGGCTTTTTTGCTAGCTGGATTCCTTCCCTCCCACATACGGCTCTAATTGGCTTTTCTACCCCCTCGCCTTACAACAGTTACAAAATCTAAATCATTACAAACTTCGTTGGTAGGCTTTAGAGGTGTGCTTCTGAAGGCTATGGGAAAACGGCCAAAAGATGGCCTTGCAGACTCTTGGAACCCCTCCTCTGCAAAGCCACGGCTACTCTCCCATCAGGCAGTGAGGCAAGGACAATGCCGAGCAGGACAGGGACGCCTGACACACTGACCTCGCAATCAGGCTTGCCTAGAGGGGCACCAGCTCCCAGTAAACTGGTGAAGGCAAAACTGGGCCAGGCCTTGTGAGCACTGCATTGCTAGTGTCTCCCAGAAGAGGATGCTTGGGTTGCTCCTCAAGGAGATTCAGAGAATCTAAATCTCCTTTCTCCTTAGACTTAGAGAAATGTGTCTAGTTCAGGCACCTCCACACCAGGTATGATGGAGAAAACCTGTTACTCCCAAGTGCTTGCCTCTTCCTCTGAGCTCCAGGTGATCCCCAGCTGGCATCTGTCACATTGAATTTATACCCAGGCTAGCACAATTAAAGAAATCCTTGAAGATGCCCTTGTCCTCACCTCCCGAGGTCTCTACCTCCTCTTTTTACAGACTCTGATCATTCCCTTAGCACAAAGGCAAAAGTACACTTTCACTCAGTAGTCATTATTTGAAAATTAATTCCTGTATTTTAGAACCTAAGGATTAAAAATTGAAAGCAAAAAGGGATAAGGTAAGGACAAATGCCAGAGATCTCCCATCTTATCACAAAAGTGCAACTATAATTTATATATCCCCAAGGACTGGGGAGAAAGTGGCAACTACAAAGCACTTTTCAGTGGAGGCCAGAATCTCCTGATGCATGAAAGGTGCTTTCTTCTTTCAGAGTTGGGATCTCCTTAATTTCCAAACTGGGCCATTATCAGGCACAGATGGATTCCTACAGCTCTGGAAGACAGAGATCCCACCAGCCCCAGCTTAATTTTTCAGATGTTTTACCTTTATTCCCCATGAATCTTCAACTGGCTTCACTTCTAAAGTGAACATATACAGGGGCGCCTGGCTGGCTCAGATGGAAAAGCATGAGACTCTCAATCTTGGGGTTGTGAGTTGGAGGCCCCATGTTGGGCACAGAAATGACTGACTGACCGACCGACTGACTGACTGACTAAATAAATAAATAAATAAATAAATAAATAAATAAATAAATAGGGATGCCTGGGTGGCTCATGGCTCAGTCAGTTAAGCATCCAACTCTTGATCTCGGCTTGGGTCATGATCTCTCAGCTTGCTGAGTTCCAGCCCCCTGTTGGGCTCTCTCTCTCTGCCCCTCCCATGCTCACGCTCTCTCTCCCAAAATAAATAAACTTAATAAATAAATATTTATAAAGTGAGCGCACAGGTACCCTACCCTTCCCAGGCTCTATGTAGTTATCTGGACTGGGAACTGACTACTTAAAAGACCTCATTTGTAAACAGAAAATTTATCTTCTGTCTTCTCGTTGTACACCAGGCCAATGAATCTTAAATCAAAAGTTCTGTGGTCTTAAGAATAGACCTAATTGGGGTGCCTGGGTGGCTCAGTCGGCTAAGCGTCTGACCTCAGCTCTGGTCACGATCTCGCAGTTCATGGGTTCAAGCCCCACATCGGGCTCTGTGCTGACAGCTCAGAGCTTGGAGCCTGTTTCAGATTCTGTGTCTCCCTCTCTCTCTGACCCACCCCGTTCATGCTCTATCTCCCTCTGTGTCAAAAATAAATACACGTTAAAAAAAAAAAAAAAAAAAAAAGAATAGACCTAATTAAGAGTCAGGAACCTCCCCTTTGTATTTGTTTCATGCAGGGATCAAAAGGACACTGTCAAGGATTTCATGGCAACATAGCTCCACTACCTGGCTGGCCCTTCAAAGAGCCCTATGGGAACAGCCACTGCCCTACATACTCAGAATTTGCTTTGTCAGGAGAAAAACAAAACAAACAAACAAACAAACAAAAAACACCTGCTTGGTCAGTAAGAGGAAAGACCAGGAAGGGTCACAGGCAAGAGAGTATGAGTAAACTAGACAGAGCTGTGATTCTATCTTCTCAGACTAAGCTGCCCTGCAGAGCTTGACTGACAAAATAGGATTTGTCCCTCCACCTAGTTATCCCTTCATAAGATTTCTATATGGGGGAGTAGGAGATGCAGAGACAAAACAGTCAAAGCAGCAACCACAGGGAATAGTGAGAGTACCCTCCACACCCCTGCCAACCTGTTTATCCTGAGGCAGTAAGACCAGCTGGCCTTGAGACATTTCTTACCTGGTTGAGAAAAAGACCACAAAAACCTTAGCCCTCTCTCTCTCTCTCTCTCTCTATCTCTGTCTCTGTCTCTGTCAATCCCTCTGCAGGAACCCTCTGGATCTCGCTGACTGTTACAAACCCAAGTAAATGTCCCACCCATCAACCTGCCCTTAGAACTGGAGAGGGAGCAAACAGAATGCCACAGGTTCCTTAGAGATGATTTTCACCCCAAGGGAGAGAGCAGCCCTCCAGTCCTCTGATAGCCTTAGATCATTAACTGCTATGTTCAACAAATGCTTACAGGAAAATCCACATTTCTTTGGGAAAAAGAACTAAAAATATAGCAAATTCACCAGTTACATTTATTTATCTAGAGAGCTAGAGTTCTTTGTTTTATTTTTTTTTATAATAAAGCTGTCACAATCCACAGACACCTTGAAAAGCCACTCAAGCTCTCTACATGCACAAAGGCTAAGACACAGGAAGTCACACAGCATGCTCTTGACACAAAGTTTCCACCTCTCAAACTCCAGGGGTTGGTAAAGCTGCAAATCAGAGCAGCAGCTTCTGGGACGGTCCACCCTATAAACAACTATAGGTAATTCGCAGAAGGC
Organism: Panthera leo; assembly: GCF_018350215.1. Classification (NCBI taxonomy): domain Eukaryota; kingdom Metazoa; phylum Chordata; class Mammalia; order Carnivora; family Felidae; genus Panthera; species Panthera leo. The sequence continues at coordinate 18,393,262 of NC_056680.1, read as the reverse complement.
TAATTTAATGTCTGCAAATCCATTTTTTAGATTACTTGTAATGCATCCAGGGATCTTGGCTATCATTTGCTTTTATAGACTACTAAGTATTGAATTTGTCACTGACATGGGGCCAAGGAAGTGACAAGGTTCAACCTCCACGACTCAATGAGCACCTCACACAGGACCAGTGTGCACCTGTCTGGTACTGTTCCTTCCCTGTGACTCATGCCCTGCTAGAGGACTCCACAGCACTGAGTGCAGCACCTGGGGTACCAAGGCCTGCAAATGGTCAGTGTGCAGCACTTATAAGCCTGGACACAGCAGGCTTTGGTTGAGTTTTTAGTTTTTTGTTTGTATTTTAGATTTTAAGTAAATTATATAATTTATAATATATATATTATATATATATATATAATATATATATATAACTTATGATAATATAAATTTTTATAAGTAGGCTCCACACCCAATATGGAGCCCAACGCAGGACCTGAACTCACAACTCTGAGATCAATACCTGAGCTGAGGTTGAGTCGGACACTTCACCAACTGTGCCACCCAGGCACCCCTGGACACAGTAGGCTTTAAAAAAATCATTTCCAAAACATTCTTAGGAGAGTGAACATGTTCTAACTTCATCTACGCCTCAACAGGAAAGCAGTGGTCCTGCCCAACAGAATCTGAGGTGTGACTGTCCTCTGGGTCTTGGGACAGGCAAGAGACCAGTGACTATCAGAGGTCCCAATACTCCAGAGAGTAGAACCACAGTGGGTGCAATGGAGCAACAGCAAATTTTTTGGCCAAACGGGGTTTTTTAAAACTTTTTAATAAATCTAAGTCTGTTCTCAGAAACCTTGTTTTTAGGCAAATACAGAATGAAATAACACCAACAACAATCAACAGCATGGACGGATACAATTTGGGCAAATGGCAAATTGAATAATGATACTTGGTATTTGTTTTGCTCTCTAGATGAAAGACAACTGGATAAATATCACAGAAATAACACTGTCTGCTTCTGCAGTAATTACTTTTCCTTCTCCATAAGCACCTTGCTCTAATAAGAAAATACATGATACAAATTGTAGGTTCTTGATCATTTTTATTCAACAAATTTTGACCACCTACTTAGTATCAGATACTGTCTCCCCCATCTGCTCTTTAATTCCAACTCCGTTCCATTTGTGTTTCAATCTCTCCATAAATGAAGAACAATATAAAATATAAATGCTTGCTCTTACTTAGAAGATTAAAGTCTCAAGAAAAAGCTATATGAGCCTCTCTTTTTTCCCAATAAACACTTGTCCCACTAGACTGAGTGTCCACTGGGGGCCAGATCAGGGCCTAATTTACCTGGGTCCTGAGCTCAGACCGGTTCAGTGGAAAACAAACAGCAAGGCCTGGCCAGGGTGGAGGAAAATGTAGGTCAGCACCAATCAAGGAAAGCCAAGGCCTCAGAGTATGGCCTCTATTTCCTAGACCACTCTCAGTCCTTCCAAGAAACCGGGAAGGATAGGGACAGGAGGATCCAGGCAGACACTTGCTTTTCGCTTGGCCTTCCCTGGGAGATGGGCTCACTGTTACCATCCAATGATGTGAGTCAAGACCAAGCCTTCCGGTCAAGTTGAAAAATAGGTCAAAGACCTGAAAGAGTTTGCACTAGATCCTTACTTCCTTCCCACCTTCTGGGTCCCTCCTGCCTCACTTGTCATCTCTTCACGCTCCCCGCCACTGGCTTTGGCTAATGCCTTGTCCAAGATTCCTGGCTCATACCTGACCTCTGGTCCTCTGCTCTGGGCTCCCCTCCTCCACAAGCCAGGACACTGCATCACTGCCCAGTGCTGAGATGTCTACTGAACCTTCTGGTTCTCTAGTTATCTTCAGGACTGAGCTCCAAGTCGTCTTCTCCCAAGGACTGCTCTTCTTTCACCTCCCCAGGAGTGCTTTTCCTCCTATCCAAGCATGTCCAATCCCTGCCACTCATTTAATGATGAGTACACTCCACAGCACATGCTCCTGAACACAGAGCCACAGGTGTTCTGACAGCACAAGTATGCTCCACTTAACCTGGACCGCTTACACCCATGGCATGCCACCCAACCCTTCAATGAGACAGGTGTTCAACAAATACAAATCAATTTTACCTCAAATGTGGCATTACACCAAAGTTCATTCTTTCCCTTTGCTTTACCACTTCAAAAATAGCTGGACATTTCCAGTGTCAAACATAAGACTTATTCAGGAGGAAGGGAGAAGACATCCCTTTTTGATGCACTGGCCACCCAAGGCCAACTGAAGCTGGCTTCCTCAGTGACCATCTTCCTCAGATGAGCTTTGGTACATCTAACAGGCAGGTTTATCAACACCTTCTGAATGCCCAGTTCCACCTCCATGAGACAGGCTAAGTTTCTTACTTCAACCAAGGATACAAGCTCTGCTAAGCTCTGGAGCAGTGGCTCTAGACCTTGGCTGCACACTAAAATCACCTGGCCAGGAGACTTAGAAAACTAATGCCTGGGTCCCACTCCAAAGATTCTGATGTCACTGACTAGGGGTATAGATTCCAACCTACTGTAAACCTTGCTCTAAAGACACAGCAGCTCTGAAATAGAACAGAGGATGTGGACTGTATGGCTTGGGGCCCAAACCACAAGATACTGAAGGAACTAGAAACTGCTACAGCTGAGGAAGAGGACACAGAAACGTAGGAACTTACCCTCGACCCACCACATCTGAACAATCTTGATGAGGGCAAGGACTCCAGTACTGAAATTCTCACTGGGGCCTCAGACCCACAGTTCCAGAACCTCTACAAAGTTTTTCCCGCATGTCCTGGCCCCCTCACAAATCAATGCTGCTCAGAGGCAGTCCTAGTACCACAGTGAACACCCAGGAGTGGTACTGGAGTTGTTCTCTCTCCAGTCTCCTTGACCCCAGTCTTCCTCTAGCTCTCAGAGGCTGCAGCAGTGTCTGGCTCCACTCTGATTCTGTGGCATGAGCCCAAGCCTTTGAACGGACCTCCAGGTGCTACCTAGGCTTGTTTTCTCATCAGTGAAATGGGGACCATGCTGTCACTGACTTGCCACGGTCAGGATGAACTGAGGGTGATACATCCAGGTCTCAGCCCAGTGCCTGCACAGACGAAGCACTCTATAAAGACTGCCTCTTTTAATTACTATGGTTTACTCTGCACTCAACTCCTCAATAATGAGGAGTGTTGTGTTCTGGATGCTGCAACACCTGAAGACTGACACGTGACCCTGGATCCTCATAGCGACCCTACTAAACAGCTAACGTCTCCTTTGTGATATGAAAAAAATGGAAATCCACAGACAATAAGAGACAAAGCCAGCACCCAAGGCCCAGTTCATCAGATTAACATGCCCAAGCCACAACTGCCATCACATGGCTCTGGTATTCCAGGCAGCTCATGACAGCTGCCCATGGATCCAGTGAGGGCAGGCAGGTCCACCCTCACTGCCTGGCACAAAAAGAAGTACTCATAAGTGTTCGCTTAGTGGAGTTTTTTCTACCTCCCTCTCACCCTCCACCTCCCAGACCCCCAAATGTTACTTCCTCAGAAAACCTGCCAAACTCAGCCCTCATTAAATTCTCAGATTTGATTCGCCCACATAGTCCAATGATGGCATAGGGACAACACAGGTCAAACCCATGTCTTCCTATGACACTTGCACCTGCCTGGGAGAGAATTATGTCAAAGACCACAGGAAACACAAGGTACATGTGCTCTACCACTTCAAGAGACACTGCACCATCACTTCAGAGCTCTGACAACAGTCATGGGCACTGCCTGGGGAGCTGGATTTTAGGGTCCCTGGTATCGACACCCAGGTATATCCTTCCTCTTTAGAGATCAGTTCAATGGTTCTAACAATTTCCCTACCAATTAAGTAGTAATAAATTATTTTTGAGCAGAGAGGGCCTTCTCTTGTTGCTAAAATCCATCTTACTCTTGTTCACTTACTCCACTTATAACAAAAATCAAAAACTGGACATTGATGAAACTCTTTTATTCAACTGCAACATAAGTAACTGAGTATTAAATTAGTTTTAGAAGACTTTCCATAAATAAAAAGATGTACCATGCATCTATATCTTGGTTTCAACTAAAAGGCACCAAGGCTTCTAGTGGAAAGGGTTGATATGAGGCTATGATAAGGAGGCTGAAACATCTTGTTGCATCAGCAAGTCAGGGAGTACTCAAACAATGATGGAGACGTCAAAAGAACACAAGAGGGGCACCTAGGTGTGTCAGTCGGTTACGTGTCTGACTTTGGCTCAGGTCACGATCTCACAGTTTGTGAGTTCGAGCCCTGCATCCAGCTCTGCTGTCAGCGCAGGGCCTGCTTGGGATTCTCTGTCCCCCACTCTCTCTCTGCCCCTCCTCTGCTCTCTCTCTCATTCATTCATACATACATACATACATACATACATAAATAGAACATAAGAGCCAGCCTGAAGAGACTCCCATAACCAAACCTGGGACAATCTGGACATCAAAATAAATAATGAAAAGAATCACAGTAAGTTACCAATATGAACTAATAAACCAAATAACCAATGAATAAATATATGGGGGGGGGGAGCTCTTCTAGAATAAATGACACCAATACAGAAGGAATGACCTTAGAAGCATCAATGGATCCTGAAAGTAGGAGGTCAAAGTCCAATGAAGAAGAGAATATCTACACAGTCTCAAAGTGTCCCACCATAAATTACTTATTACTGGCAAAGGGAAAAACAGCAACTTTACAGTAGAGAAAACTGCCAGGTACATCCTTAACCAGAGGTGATCATCAAAACAAGCTGCATCTCAAACCACAATGAGATACCACCTCACACTGGTCAGAATGGTTAAAATTATTAAAAAAAAAAAAAAAAAAAAAAAAAAAAAGGAAACCAATTTGACAATAAATTATATTAAAAAAAAAAGAATGGTTAAAATTAACAACACAGGAAACAACAGATGTTGGTAAGGATGTGGAGAAAGGGGAACTTTATTGCACTGTTCGCAGGAATGCAAACTGGTGTAGCCACTCTGGAAAACAGTGTGGAGGTTCCTCAAATAATTAAAAATAGAACTACCCTACGACCCAAAAATCACACTACCAGGAATTTATCCAAAGGATAAATACAAAAATGCTGATTCAAAGGGGCACATGCACCCCAATGTTTATAGCAGCACTATCAACAAAAGCCAAATTATGGAAAGAGCCCAGATGTCCATCAATCAATGAATGGATTAAGAAGATGTGGTATAGGGGTGCCTGAGTGGCTCAGCTGGTTGAGCGTCCGACTTCGGCTCAGGTCATAATCTCACGGCTCGTGAGTTCGAGCCCCGCATCAGGCTCTGTGCTGACAGCTCAGAGCCTGGAGCCTGCTTCATATTCTGGGTCTCCCTCTCCGCCCTCTCCCGCTCATGCTCTGTCTCTCAAAAATAAATAAACATTAAAAAAAAAAAATTCAAAAAAAAAAAGATGCGGTATAGGGGCGCCCAAGTGGCTCAGTCAGTTAAGTGTCCGAATTCGACTCAGGTCATGATCTCACAGTTTGTGGGTTCAAGACCCGTGTCAGCCTCTGTGCTGACAGCTCCAAGCCTAGAGCCTGCTCCAGATTCTTTGTCTCCCTCTTTCTCTGCCCCTCTCCCACTCACACTCTGTCTCTCTCAAAAATAAACATTAAAAAAATATTTTTTTAAAAAGAGGTTAGAGTGGGAGAAAGCCAAAGCATAAGAGACTCTTAAAAACTGAGAACAAACTGAAGGTTGATGGGGGGTGGGAGGGAGGGGAGTGTGGGTGATGGGTATTGAGGAGGGCACCTTTTGGGATGAGCACTGGGTGTTGTATGGAAACCAATTTGACAATAAATTTCATATATTGAAAAAAAAATTTTTTTTAAAGATGTGTGTATATATATATATATATATATGCAATGGAATACTACTTGGAGATGAAAAAGAATGAAATCTTGCCATCTGCAACAATATGGATGGAACTGGAGAATATTATGCTAAGAAAAATAAGTAAGTCAGAGAAAGACAGATGTCATATGATTTCACTCATATGTGGAATTTGAGAAACTTAAAGATGAACATGGGGAAGGGAAGAAATATAAGATAAAAACAGAGAGGGAGGCAAACCATAAGAGACTCTTAAATACAGAGAACAAACTGAGGGTTGATGGGGATAGGTTAAATGGGTGATAAATACTAAGGAGGGCACCTTTTGGGATGAGCACTGGGTGTTATATGTAAGTGATGAATCACTGGGTTCTGCTCCTGAAGCCAAGACTACACTGCATGTTAACTAACTTGAGAATCTAAAAAAAAAAAACAAGCTGCATCTCATACCTACTCACATGGGACAATCAAAGGTACTACTAAAACAACTTTGGAAATCTGAATACAGACTATAAAATAGGTACACCAATGTTAAATGTCCTAATTTTTTTTTTTAATCTTTTTTAGGTTTGTTTGTTTGTTTATTTATTTATTTATTTATTTATTTATTTATTTATTTATTTAATTTTAAAGAGGCAGAGAGAGACAGAGAAAGAGAGAACAAAGCAAGTGAGGGGCAGACAGAGAGGGAGAGATAGAATCCCAAGCAGGCTCTATGCCATCAGAGCCCAAAACAGGGCTTGAACTCACAAACCATGAGATCATGACCTGAGCCAAGATCAAGAGTTGGGTGTTTAACCAAATGAGTCACCCAGGCGCCCCTTAAATGTCCTGATTTTTTCTTAATGTCTATCTATTTTTGAGTGAGTGAGTGAGAGAGTGAGAGAGAGAGAGAGAGAGAGAGAGAGAGAGAGAGAGGGAGAGAGAGGGAGCATGAGCAAGGGAGGGGCTGAGAGAGGGAGACACAGAATCAGAAGCAGGCTTCAGAATCTGAGCTGTCAGCACAGAGCCCAAACCAGGGCTCGAACTCACAAGTCAGGAGATCATGACCGGAGCTGAAGACAGACATGTAACCGACTGAACCATTCAGGTGCCCCTTAAATGTGCTGATTTTGACAGATGATCTGTAGTAAGAGAATGTCCTTATTCCTAGGAAATACATAATTAAGAATTTCGGAGTGGGGCACCTGGGTGGCTCAGTCGGTTAAGCGCCCGACTTTGGCTCGGGTCATGATCTCACAGTTTATGAGTTTGAGCCCTGCATCGGACTCTGTGCTGACAGTTCAGAGCCTGGAGCCTGTTTCGGATTCTGTGTCTCCTTCTATCTCTGCTCCTCCCCCACTTGTGCTCTCTGTCCCTGTCTCTCAAAAATAAATAAATGTAAAAAAAATAAAAAAATAAATTTCGGAGTAAAAAAAGGAATTTTGGAGTAAAGGAATGTGACGTTTGCCAATCATACAAATGGTTCAGGAAAAAAAATGTATAGATAGAAAACGGAGGGAACAACAATAAAGCTAACAAGGCAAAATATAAACAAATGGCGATTCAAAGGAAAGCGTTTTTAGGTGTTCCTAATACTATTCTTGCAATTTTTCTGTAAGTCTGAAATTATACCAAAATTTGAAAGTTAGGGGTACCTGGCTGGCTCACATCCAAAGAACATACGACTCGTAATCTCAGGGTTGTGAGTTCGAGTTCCATGCTGGATGTAGAGACTTAACTAAATAAACAAACGTACATACATACGTACACACGTAAATATTACAGAAATATATGCCACGCCACGTGAAATGGATAGACAATAAGTGGTAAGAAAAAGGAATGTGGTGCATGTTCCACCTCCCCTCTCAAGACCTCAGTTCTTCCTTGGCAAAGCAGCAATATTCACCAACAGTTGTGGTGCAGAAGAGGTGCAGAAGTCTGCAGATGAGCTCTATAAACTGTGACAACCTATGAAACCCTAACCCCACCACTTACTTTACACCCTAGCACCCTGCCCACTAGCATTCCAGGGTCCAGGCACCAAATGCCCAGACTGCATGATTCAAAACACACATCCCACCAGGTCCCCAAGCCGTCCACGTTTGTAAGGGGAAATAAAGGTATCTTAAAAGCATTTTCTTCCAGAAACACTACAACACAAAATAACACAAAAAAGGACTTTGTTTGTTTTAAAAGTGACTTGGGTTATAATGGAAGAAAATGTCACACTGGGGCCTGCAATTACTACACTGGGTTATGTTTGCTTAAGATTAAAAATAGTTTCATCTTTCCTTCCCAGGAGCCTTCCCTCCTGGAGGAAAAAACCCCGACCAGACCATCACCAAGTTCAGAGGTCCCAGAGCTAAACGCAAGGTCTGGGCAGGCTTAACCCAGTGTTTCTCAGTCATATTCCCTACTAACAATTCCCGATCACAATCCAGAAGATACATGGCAAGCTCACAAAGATGCCATCAGCTGTCTGGTCCTTACCTTTGGGCTTAATGCAATACAAGTAATTCCTATGGGGGTAAAACAAATTCTAATAATACAACAGGACAAAAGTGAAAAGCAGGCTTCCTTCCCAGCCTCAGGTGAGCAGGCTGGGTTTCCTCAGCAGCTATCCACAAATGACACATTTAATTTGTCTCTAAACCCATACACAAGTACATCTCTCTTTAATTCATTCTTAAAGCTCAAATGGAATCACATATTTCATAATTGTTACTTTTCAAATTTACTAGAACTGGGAGACCTCAGCCCCAGTGGCTGGACCCACCTTATCACTCACCCTTGCTGCTTGTGGCACATTTAAGTGTCTAAGTATCCTGCCTCTTTTGCTCTCAAGGGTGCTCTGACTCTCATAGTTGCATTCTTCTGGGAGGAAATCTGAGCATAAAATTCTAGATGTGAAATTACTGGGTCAAAAGTTACATACATTAGAACTGATAGATATTGGCAAAATGCCTTCAATTTACATTCCCACCTAAAGATAGAAGTGACTTTTCCCTCACTTTCCCTAAAACTAAGTTATTGGCAAACTCCTTCATCAACAACATAAGAAGGAAGAGGAAGGAGAATGGGACAGGTTGAAACAGCATGAGAAAGCAATTTGTCCCTCTCGTATTCCTTGAATATTGGGCACGGTGGGTAGCAGGTGTCATAAACTCAAACTGGGAGTAGTGGTACTTCACGGTCAGCCAGTGTGACAGTATGGGAGGGTGAGCATCTAGATGACTAATGAATCAAAACATGGTGCTATGTTTTTCTAGTCAAACTTGACTACCTCAGAGGAAAATTGCTATGGAGAATTTATGGGCGAATGACTCCAAATAATAAGGTATCTGTGGTGTTCTTTGCTCCCATTGTTTCTTCCCTGGACCAGCCCTCCAGACCAGGGTACCTCCTGAGCCCACCCCAGAACAACTCCAGGGTCAGAGCAGGGAAACACAGGCATAACTGCTGAACACAAGGAGAGGAGAGGGAAGCTAGAGAGTATTTTGGGGCTCCCGAGTCTAACCTTCATACTGTAGTTTCACTGTTCTGAAAAACATTAACTTTCTCTAATCATTACTTCCAAATCTAAGTTTGATGCCTGCTGTCCTTCAACTGAAGGGCAGGGCCTGACAGGAATGCTGGAGACCAGCTGTCCTGGAGGTAGCACCCTCCTCTCTTGGGGCCCTGGGGAAAGAGCCATCTATCCCAGGCCAACGCAGCCATCTGGGACAGGCAGCCATGCGCCTAACCACAGAAGTACTCACTACTCCACTCTCCTCTTTCTCTCAGATCTGCCTAAGTTATACATGTGGATAATTAACCCAACAGAAAGTGGTACCCGGAACCGTGACTGACATTCCAAAGTCCTAAGATGACCTTCCCAACTCTCTATCATGCTAGTTCTTGGTTCGAAGGCTGCCTGGAAAAACCAAGTGACCTAGGCAACTTCACCAGGATGAGGAGTAACAGGAACTGGGAGCCACACCCCACCATGAGGACCATGATACAAACCCTGGAGAAAAACACCAGGACCAGAAAGAAGAGCACGAAGCCCTTTAGCAGATGCTATGGTTACGTTATCTTCTAGAGCCAGACACCAAACTATTGAGGGATGAAATGACCGGATGTCTGAGACTTGTTTCAAAATTATGTGAGGTGGGGCAAAAGTTAGAAACGTGAATATTATGCTACGCTAGTCACTAAGCTAGTCATTAAGAGTGTATTTGAAATTCCCCATAATAAAAAGTTCAAAAATAAAATACAACAAGAGGCATATAAACAAAATCCCCAGTTATTAAAACATCAAATATATCCACAACTCATTCTTAGTATATACCGACAGAAGACAGGAACAAGAACATTTACATCAATATTATTCAGGATGTCAAAAACTAGACACAGCCCAAATGTTTACCAACAGGAAAAGCAGTAAACTGTGATATATTCGTGTGAAATACTATACGACAAAAGAGAACAAAATGCTGTATAGAACCACACAGACGCCACAGACCTAATGTTTAGCAAGAAAAAAAACAAATGACAGTACGCACACGTTCTATCATTCCACTTACATGAAGATCAAGAGCAGGAAAACTAAGCTTAAGGACAGAGGTTAGAAGAGTGGTTACTTTAGGGAAGGGGCACCTGGGTGGCTCAATCTGTTGAGCATCTCTTGATTTCAGCTCAGATCATGATCTCCTGGTTCGCGGGTTGAGCCCCGTATGGAGCGATGCCCTGACAACGTGGAGCCTGCTTGGGATTCTCTGTCTCCCTCTCTGCCCCTCCCTTGCTTGCTTGCGCTCTCTCTTTCACTCTCTCTCTCAAAATAAATAAACCTTAAAACAAAAGAAGAGTGGTTACTTTGGGGGAGATGCTGATTGGGGAAAGGCACAATGGAACCTTCTGGAAATGTTCTAGATCTTGATCTGAGTGATGTATACAGTACGTAAAAATGTGTTGAGTTGTACATCTATGATTTATGCATTTTGCTACATGTATAAATAATGCTTCAATTTTTAAAAAATTGGTGACATCAAAAAAAATCAAATGCTACTAGTTACCAGGTGATTCAGTGAAACAGCTTTATCTATAAAAGAATATATTTTCAAAGACTCAAGAATGAGAAAATTCAGCTCTGGCCACGGATAAATTGGCCAGTGCCTGCTACCTGCTGACACCTCAGGGGAAAGCAGGGCCTCCTAACTACTTTCACTGCTAGCTGATCATAGATAGCAAACACCAACAGAGCAGCCAGCACTAGGAAACATGGCTTTAACTCCTGCTTTACCACCCTAAGCAAGTAGCCATAATTATGCCCTCACCAAAACATGAATAATTCCATTTTTAAATGTAATAGTAAAGATCACTCATACGGAAGATTCGGCATTCCCCTCACTGCCATGCCTGCTGCTGGCTGCCTGACACCCACTCCCATGGGCAGCTCCTGAGCACTGCTAGGCAGCCTCTGCGGCCCTTCCTCCAGCACAGCCCACACCTCCCTGACTGGAATTCCTTACGTTCTCCTGCCAAAGGGACAAACTCTCAGAAAACTTGGGATTCAAAACAAGAAAACAAAACCTGGTCTACTTCCTTAGGCCTAAGCAATCTTAGTGGACAGAACAACACAAAAATCTGAATTTATTTGGCTTTGAAATGAAGTATAAAATAAACGAAATTTTAAATGTGTGAAATAGTAACACCACAAACAAAACACCACATGCACATGTTAAGTGTCTCAGCACTAGGGAAAGGCCAGATAAACCCCAGGATGGTACATGATACCTTTCCTCAGTAGCAATTCCCACTTGAAGGGCAATGAGCTCAGTATATACAAAGGTGTAGGCCAGCCACTAGCACAGCCCTTTACCTCCAGATCCTCACAGCAAAGGTGGATCAGGCAGCTGCTGTCTCTGAGGTGAGCACAGAGTTGCCCCCGCATCAAACACAGGCTTGGGCTGCCCATCAAATTCTGAGGGAAGCTGAGTGAGGCCTGCAAACGAGAAAGCCAGGGCCAGCTGACAAGTTCCCGGGCCTGGAGCCTACGCCTAGTCTCACAATGAAACAATCTCTGGCCCTCCACATGCCCACAGCTTTAGCCACCTACCGGCACAGTTGCAGCACTGGCAGCTGGCACACTTCCCTATTATGAAAGGCAGGTTTCTGTACCCAGAGCTTGATACCAGCATGTGAGGCCACGACCACAGCCCACAGAGCCTTCCACTGTTCCCCCGGCCCACTGGCCCAATGGCACAGATATGAGGAAAAGACTGGATTCTGGCTGCTCTCTATGCCCTACCCAGATTTTTCCATTTCCTTACACTGGGGCTGTGCCCCACAAAAAGAAAATCCTCTGAAACAGCTTTCAAACACAGAGAAAATTTGTAAAACACAACACTCATGGGACAGAGTATGAGACAACCATTTAAATCATCAGGATCAACACCTTCATTTTACAGATGAGTAAACAGAGGTTTCCACAGTCCCCCAGACGGTGAGCAAACAGTATGAGATTCCCTCTCCTCAGCCTCAAACAGCTCTTTTCCCATCAGAACACCATATAAACAAAGGGGGAAAGGAAGGAAGGAAAGTTGAAAATAGGGGATAAAATGATGGACAGACAGGGAAAGACAGGAACATTGGGAGTTAGAGGGAAGGGAGGGCCTGAGAGGTGGATGTTGCTGTGAGTCCACTTTGGTGAATTAAGCCAGAGGAGACATCAGGCTCTTCCTCTTGCAACACCTGTCACATGGGTTCTGGAGAGACTGGTTTGACAAGGACTACAGAGCCAGTGAGAGGCTGGGCTGGGCCTGGCCTCTCCTCAGGCCCTCGTCCTCCCACAGAAGTGGTGCTCTGGGTACCAGCAATGAGCAATGTGGAACAAGAGGAAAGCAGCCCTCCAGCCATGCCAAAGGTCCAAACCTGAGGCTGATCGGCCTTTGGATCCAGTCATCGATTCACAGGAAATGCAAAGAAGAGCATGGGTGGCCTGCACCCTGAGACACTATCTGCTATTTTGGACTGTGGGAGGGGCGCCTAGGTGGCTCAGTCAGTTAAGCGTCCAACTTTGGCTCAGGTCATGATCTCACAGTTCATGAGTTTGAGCCCTGCATTGGGCTCTGTGCTGACAGCTGGGAGCCAGAAGCCTGGAGCCTGCTTTGGATTCTGTGTCTCCCTCTCTCTCTGCCCTTCCTCCACTTGTGCGTGCTCTCACTCACACACTCTCTCTCTCTCAAAAATAAATAAACATTAAAAACATATTAAAAAAAAAAACTTAAACCAAAATTTGGACTGTGGGAAGACTCCACAAATTTAAGTGTCCAGGGTTTTTAGCAGATAATTGCAAGGAAAGGGGATAGAGGGGGAATCTGTAGATTAAAGAAACTTAGAAGACATACCAAGTTTTAAAAATGGTCAAAACTGGGGCACCTGGCTGGCTCAGTCAGTTGACCATGCAACTCTTGATCTCAGGGTTGTGAGTTCAAGCCCCATGCTGGGTGTGGAGCTTACTTAAAAAAAAAAAAAAAAAAAAAAGATAAAATTAAACTAAACTACAGTGCCTAAGGATACACATGTGGAAGATAAAACCAAAAATAAATGTAAGGAAATGGATACAAAAAAACAGGTTGGGGGTCACCTTTGGAAGGTAGGAAATGGAGGGCTGTAGCAGGGATGGGACCCACCAAGAGGTCTCTGGTAGGGCCAGCAAAGCTCTATTTCTTAACCTTATAATTCACTAAGCTATATTTTTTGGGGGGAGGAGAGGTTGTTTTCTCTATTTTTGTTTTATTTTACACTAGTAAAGTTTAAAAAAAAGGTTAATAAAATATTTTTAGGGGCACCTAGCTGACTCAGTTGGTAGAACTCTTGATGTCGGGGTCTTGAGTTCAAGCCCCACCTCGGGTGTGGAGCCTACTTTAAGTATATATACATATATTATACACACATACATATGTATACATATACATAAATATACATATATAGTTTTAATAGGTAAAGTGATATTGCAACAGAATGAATGCAGAAACAATATAAGAATCCAGCTGTTTTCTACAAGCCAGATATTAAAGAATTTGCAAAAATGCAAAAAAAAATAAATAAATAACAATAAGATGAAGTAAACAGGTGCACCTGGGTGGCTCAGTTAAGTATCTGACTCTTGATTTGGGCTCAGATCATGAGCTTATCATGGTCGTTAAGACTGAGCCCCATGTCAAGCTCCCAGTCAAGCCCCGTGCTGAACATGGAGCCTGCTTAAGATATTCCCTCTCTCTCTCTCCAAACAAACAAAAGATGAAATAATCATAAAACCAAACCAACCCTGGAAGAGTTTGAAGACTGTGTAAAGCAGAACATGTGGAAAGAAAGACAGGAAGGGTGAACACAGAGGTCAGCCCCACAGCCAATTAGGTGGGTACCTCCAATTCTGGGGTTCGGCATGAGGAACCCCCAGTGGCCACTCCCCTGGTGCTATGCTCTCCAACAGTTGTTAGTTATTAAGCTGATGTTGCAGCCACCTGTGTGGCTCCTTTATCCATCTCTCAACCAGTTCTCAGGGATAAATTGTTTATTTTTTTTTTTTTAAGTTTTATTTATTTTTGAGACAGAGAGAGACACAGCATGAACGGGGGAGGGGCAGAGAGAGAGGGAGACACAGAATCGGAAGCAAGCTCCAGGCTCTGAGCCATCAGCCCAGAGCCCGACGCAGGGCTCGAACTCGCGGACTGCGAGATCGTGACCTGAGCTGAAGTCGGACGCTTAACTGACTGAGCCACCCAGGCGCCCCTAAATTGTTTATTTTTAACTGGGGAACCAAAAATCCCCACATGTCTCCTCCAGGCATTACTCCTTCCACTGCAGATTTTCCTGACTCTCACAGCCTGAAGGGTTTTAACTTGCTCCCCTGGTAAAGCACACCAACACTGCCTTTCAGATTCCACTATTCCTCAGCTCTGGCCTAGACCAACCTCACTGCCTTAGTTTCTGTTCAGAAGCTACCTCTATCTACACCATAAATCCATCATTTTAGGGCTGGTCAAAGTCTCCCATCCCTACTCCTAGCCGACTTGACCCCACAATGGTTTCTAGATCCCACCCCTTGCTGTCCCCCTGGCCTCCCATCTCCTCCAACTTGGGGATTAACAGAGCAAACTTAACAAAGTTCCTCTGCTCACTGTTATCTTCTCCCTCCCCTCTCCTTTCCAGGGTTCATCTTCTCTAATCCCCCTCCCATTTCGTCCTGCAGCTTCCTCAATTAACCCCCAAATTCCCCCCACATCCTTATCCAAATCACTACCAAACCAAGAGGGCTTCCATGGTTCACTTCAGCCAATCTCTGAAACACCATTTTGCAGGCCCTAGCAGGATCACCTAAGGCATGGCATCAGCGCCAGGAACTGGCTCAACAGGTCACAGACATATCTGTGTGTGCCCAAATGTCAGTCTGGCTTTGAAAATAATCTAGAACTGCAGTTATCCAATCACTGTGTTGTACACAGTGATTAGTTTCCACAGAAACTAATGTAACACTGTGTGTCAACTACAGTAAAAATATCACCACTACCACCACCACCACCACCACCACCACCACCACCATCATCATCATCACCTAGAAATGCCTCCCAGGCTCTCCAAAGTCCTCTTCCTGATGCCTCACATCACTCTCTGAGATGGGTCTAGCCCCCACCCCCACCCCCCAAGATGAATCAGAGGCATACTGACTGCCTATGCTCACTTCGGGGGTGTGACCCTCAGCCTCTCCAAAACACACTTTCTTCTAAAAAATACCAACTGAGAAGAAATAATCTTCACTTCTCCTTCCTCTTTTGCCTCAGTAGGGCAGGGCCCATACCTGTCTCACCCATCACCAGATCCATCCCCAGAGCCTAGCACAGTACCCAGGACATGACAGGAACTAAAAAACCACCTGCAAATGAAAGAACTGAAACCCAGCACCAACAGGGCCTGCCCACTGAATGCCAGCTGACAGTCTTTTCCACAGTCCATAGGCTAGCCTGTCTTACAAGGCTGCTTAATAGTATTTAATCTTAAACACTTCCTAGATCAAATTCCTTTTGTCTTTAACTTTTTCCAATTACAAGCATAGATTCATTAGGTGTGCTAATGCATGTAAAACACTTACAATAAGGACCTGACATGGAATAAACAACTTTAAAATATATGTATACAGGGGCGTCTGGGTGGCCCAGTCAGCTGACTGTCCAACTCATGATTTCAGCTCAGGTCACGATCTCAGGGTTCATTAGATTGAGCCCCACAAAGGGCCCTGTGCTGACAGGGCAAAGCTTGACTGGGATTCTCTCTCCCTCTCTCTCTGCCCCTCCCCTGCTCTCTCACTCTCTCTCTCAAAATAAATAAATAAACATTTAAAAAAAAATTTTAAATATATACACAGAATACAAATATTCCAGTCACCCATAATCTCATATGAGTGTAAAGTTTCTGTGCCTCAGACAACCTACATGAGCAGACCAGCTTAAGAACATGGGCATCGCTATGAACACTATTGGGTGTCCTGGTTTCTCCACCTCAGATCCAAATGTGAAATAAAACTGCCAAGGTCAGTAATCCCTCCAAAATGACAAGGAGTCTGGAGTGCCTGCAGTAGAAATGGACTTGCTTCAATACTGGGGTTTCTTCTGTTCTATTGAGAATCAGCTCCTATACAGTGGCCTTCTCTGGACTGCCTGTTCAGCACCGTCCGGAACTACTCCCAGGCTGGGAGCAACCCTGTGGGCTCTGCTTCCCCTCTAGCCTATCAGAGGATTTAGAGTGAGCATTTAGAGCTTTATTTTCAACTCCCCTCTGGTGGTATCATGTCATTTTCTTATCTGATAACAGCCTACAGCTCTACCCTCATGTGCCTCTAACACAAAGGTCAGAAACCAGATGCCTTCAGTATCTGGAAATCATGTGGAGACTGCCCCACTGGGAACCCAGAGGCAGCTCCCACCCAACACAGAATCATAAAACACAGTGCCTACCTACATCACTTGGAGGCTGGAACCCGATTTTTACCTTTAGGAAAAGTATTCTCTGCTTAGAAGTTCGGCACTGTTGGTTGTACCCTCGCCCCATCACATCCCAAAGAATTTGTACTCAATTTGTCCCTCTAGGAGTCAAGGAAGCCCAAAACAGTTCTGGTTTCCAGGGAGATGTTGACTTTACAGAGTAAGGTTCAAACATTCCATACTAAGTTGTTCCTATTAACCAAAACAATGATAATTATAATAACACCTCAAAATTCCTGTTCTAAAGAATTCCAACCCTACAGCTTACTGAATTACATGTTCCAGGTATAGAATCTGCTGCTGCCAACATATAACCAGGAGCACTCACTCACTCACTCTTGGTCTCTTAAAATGCAAGTTGGCTGCAAAGCCAAAGTTTAATATTATAAGTTACCCAGTCAGGAGGTCATATGGTCATGAGGGGAAAAAATAAGTACACGTCTAGTCCTTTGAAAACCAAGGGCTTTCACTCTAAGGCATGCACTGCTGCTGATAGCTTGAAAAGATATAAACAGCATACAGAAAAAGAAAGCACTTCCAGTCACTCAACTCACATGCAACAACCTAGTCAGCCTATGCTCCTTCTACTTCTCTGGTAAGATTCAAGAAAACAAACCTGGGCACAAACAAACTCTGAAGAAACTTCTTAAAAATCTAAACAATGTTGGGACGCCTGGCTAGCTCAGCCAGTGGAGTATGCAACTCTTGATCTTGGGTCATGAGTTTGAGCCCCACACTGGGTGTGGAGGTTACTTTAAAAAAAAAATCTAAACAAGGCTGTCTAGTTAACAGAGAGAGACCCTGGTCCTCAAAGTATTTTCATCCTCTTACTCATCTTGACAGAAGCCAATGCCTCCAAGGACCACCCGCCCCAACAAGACACCGTAGCACTCAAAACCCCACAGATGAGTGAGCAGTCAAGGTAGAGCTGCTTCCTGGGAGGTACCAATGGGCTTGTGTCTAGGTTTGTTTGATTCTATCAAATGCTAGCTACATCTAAAATCACCTATTACAGGGGCGCCTGGGTGGCTCAGTCGGTTAAGTGGCTGACTTCGGCTCAGGTCATGATCTTGCGGTCTGTGAGTTCAAGCCCCGCGTCGGGCTCTGTGCTGACAGCTCAGAGCCTGGAGCCTGTTTCAGATTCTGTGTCTCCCTCTCTCTGACCTTCCCCCGTTCATGCTCTGTCTCTCTCTGTCTCAAAAATAAATAAACGTTAAAAAAAAATTTTTTTTTTAAATTAATAAAATAAAATAAAAAAATAAAAAAAAATAAAATCACCTATTACATTTGTAATTGTGAAACATAATAAAAAAACACCCCTGAACCCGTAACTCAACCTAAGAAACATAACCAGCCTTTGTTAAATATCAGAGTCCTAATTTACACCGGAAAGGAAAAGGATAAATGTAATATTAACAAGTAGCCATTACGGAACAGTACAGGGAACATTACTAGTCAACCTTTATTTCCTTCTCAGCAGCCTATGGGAAGGATACTCTGTCCCAGTTTTACTGAAGCAGAGAGGTCAAGGGCCTTACTTAAGCCATATTAGGATGCAAGGGTCCCAGGGGACTCAGTACATCTGGTAGGTTCCTTCCTCAGGCCCCTGTTTCTACTGCTGAGAATACTCAGTTATCTTTGTTCAACCTCATCACACTTGTGCCAAACTCTTGCTGGTTGTGCCAAACTCTTGCTGGTCTTGCCAAAGTGCAAGGACCTTCAGTGGGTAGACCTCACCTCTTTCTTTTTTTTTCAACTTTTTTTTTTTTTTTTTTTTGGGACAGAGAGAGACAGAGCATGAACGGGGGAGGGGCAGAGAGAGAGGGAGACACAGAATCGGAAACAGGCTCCAGGCTCCGAGCCATCAGCCCAGAGCCTGACGCGGGGCTCGAACTCACAGACCGCGAGATCGTGACCTGGCTGAAGTCGGACGCTTAACCGACTGCGCCACCCAGGCGCCTAACCTCTTGGGAACTCATGACCCAAAACACTATGTATGAGCAGGCACTATCTGAAAGAAGAGTTCTCCATTAGAACTCAATACCATCTTATAACAAGTGCTGGTATTGACAGTGTGATCTCAGCATGGTATGTTTTATTCTTTTATTTGATAAAAACAAAACGCCACTCCCAATCCTAAAACAGAGAAAAGAAACCTATCATTCTGCCCAGTCAGAAGGATAAAATAGACTAGATTTTGTCCCCCTCTAATAAAAGAAAAAAAAAACAAAAGGTAGGAGGAAGGCAAACACCCAGGGTAGTGCCAGTGCCAGCTGCTCCTTTCAGAGGACACTTCCACAGAAGACGAAGAAATCAGACATACTGAAGCATCATGGAAAGAATGGAATTTTTTTACTCAAATGATCTTTCCAGTACCATTCCAAATAATCTCCCTATCTGGGTTTTAAAGGAACAAAATTAGCAGCCATCCATGCAATCATATAGACTTCATGTAGAAAAGCCCTCTGCCAACTCCAGGAGGGCCTGACCAGGGCTTTTCCATCCTCCTACCATCACCAGCTCACTCACTTGATCCTTACAGAACCTGCTAATGCACAACCGCTGACCACACATCTGGCTCCCCATCTGAAACTAACACCCCTGAAAAAGAAGCAGCCTCTATCTATCCACTCACAAAAAACAGAAGTACCTCATGCTTTTTTTTCCCCAAGGACACACTGGTCTAGGGTCAAAAGAACCCGCCTGATGGGGGCACCTGGGCGGCTCAGTCGGTTAAGCATCCGACTTCGGCTCAGGTCATGATCCCGTGGTTTGTGTGTTCAAGCCCTGCACTGGGCTCTATGCTGACAGCTCAGAACCTGGAGCCTGCTTCAAGCTCTGTGTCTCCCTCTCTCTCTGCTCCTCCTCCACTCATGCTCTGTCTCTCTCTTTCAAAAAATAAACATTAAAAAAATAAAAAATAAAGAACCGTCTGATGGGTAAGGCACTTTGGTATCAGGAGAGAGTATCCACATCCAAAACAAACCTGTTTTTTAAAAAGCTGAGTCCCTCTGCCTTCCCCTACCTGGAGAATCATATTCTAGCATTTCACATCTTGCATAAGTTCTATAGTTGATTAAAGCTAAAACAAATTTTTTCCAGCCTTACTGAGATACAATTGAAGGCCAAAATAAATTTTTAAAAATTTAAAGCCTACTTCATTCACAAATAGATTAATCCTATGCTTCCCAGAGGATTCCAAACATAAGAAAGGCCTGGAGAGAGTGCCCAGCCTCTTGTGACCAGGCACTAAGCCACCCTTGGGAGCAGCAGGCCTGCCTCTCCAAATATGGCCTCAAATCTGTTGCAAGAGTGAGCTCAGGCCTGCAAAAGGGTCCACAAGAATGTTTATCAAGACGTGACAAAATCAGAGGACAGACCTAGGAGCAAACAAAACACATGCACCATGCCTCAGAACAGTCCTGAACAGCAGGGCAGCATGTGAGGAAATGACTACTTGCTGGGCCCTCAGCACCCAGAAACCACAGCAGACCAGACAGAAGCCACAGCAGACCTGACACTGTGCCTGCAGGCACAGCCCACAATGAGCCCCATTCTCCCTGGAAGCTCATGGCAGGAGAGAAGAGGAGAGACAAGGATATTCCTTCACCCCCTCACACAGAGGAAAAGGGCAAAGGCAACCCGGGGCACCATAGGCACATGAGCAGCCATTTTCCTTTCCACCTTTTTGATTCAAAAAGAAACCCCTCTTTAAAAAATCAGAAGGGAGACCTGAGGTCCCATCTGATTAAGGTAGCATTAGATGGGCAAATTAGATGCCTTATACAAGAATCCCCTCTCTCGTCATCAATGCCTAACCAGAAGGAAAAAAACTCAAGGCTTTGAAGGGAGAGGGGACCCCACAGGCCCTGTCAGCTCAGGGCGGGCATTCCAAGGAAAAGAATCAACTTTTCCTGCTAAGAATTTCTTCCCAGCGCCAAAGAATCCAGTCGCTTTTTAAAGTACTTTAAAACTGGAAAAAGCACATCTTCAGACTGGCAAACACAGTATTTTAAGTCTATACTGTTGACCATTCTGACAAAATATTGTGATCTTTTCCAGGTAAGCAGAAGCAACAGCTGGTAGCACAAATCCAGAGGAGAGAGTAAGACAGGAATCCTACTGTTATCTATTTGAGATTTTAATGAATTCTATTTTTAGATCTTTAATAAAGAGCTTCTCTTCTAGTCTCCTCCCACCAAATTTCTCTACTCAGGCAATTCAATCTTCCCAACACTGCTCAGTCTAAAAATATAAGACACTTATTCAGGCATGCTTAACATAACAGGTAGAGCAAAGTTCTCTACATTTCCTAATTTTCCACAAGATGCAGAACCCACCCCTGCTCAAGGACCACTCATCAGGCTGGTCTCCATTATTAAAAAATCCAGTAAGCAAGGCTCCCTGAGGTCAGGGCAGTTATGATGCAAAGATAACCTACCAGCCCAAACAGGAGTATACACGTGACATTTATAGTGATGAGAGATGCGTGTTTTATGGAAGCATTCCATAGTAAAATAAGGGCCCAGAAAATGGATGGTGTCCCAGGTTCTGATTAATAGCCAAATAAAAAGGAAATGCTATTTGGAATTCCATTATTCACTGTATAATTTGTCTTGGCAAAAATTGGCTGAAGTATCAACCCAGTCCTAGAGAACTGAGCTAATTAAGAGAGGCATTTATGACAACCAAGGCAGAACTGGTTCACTTCTGCTATAGACAGCCTTGGGAATCTTAAGTAATCCCTTATCAATCCCTAGAATGCTTGGAGGGAAATGCTCCCAGCACAGAGAGAGGTAAAATAGAAATGACCATATCATTTGCAAAAACAAACATCTCCAAGTCCACTAACCTATTTCAGTAGATACCAACTATTATTACTTTTTTAATGTTTATTTATTTATTTTGAGAGAGAGAGAGAGAGAGAGAGAGTGAATTCCAAGCAGGAATTCAAGAAATCCAAGCCCCAATGTGGGGCTTGATCCCACAACCATGAGATCACGACCTGAGCTAATACCAAGAGTTGGGTGCTTAATCAACTAAACCACCCAGGTGCTCCTAGATACCAACTATTAGAAAGAACTCTGGGGGCACCCGACTGGCTCAATCAGTAGAGCAAGCGACCCCTGATCTCAGGTCATGAGTTCAAGCCCCACGTTAGGTGTAGGGCTTACTTAAAAAATAATAATAATACGGGGCGCCTGGGTGGCTCAATTGGTTAAACACCCGACTCTGGCTCAGATCATGATCTCACGGTTTGTGGGTTCAAGCCCTATGTTGGGCTCTGTGCTGACAGTCCTGAGCCTGGAGCCTGCTTCAGACTCTGCGTGTCTCTCTCTCTCTCTCTCTCTCTCTCTCTCTCTCTGCCCTTCCCCCACTTGTCCTGTCTCTCTCTCTCCCTCTCAAAAACAAATAAACATTAAAAATGTTATTAATAATAATAAATTAAAGAAAAAAGAAAGAACTCTGTAAGAGATGCTTCTTGTTTGTAGATCCCCATACTCCACATACAAAAACTCAACATCCATAGAAATGAAGAGCAAGTGCCAAGCTGGGCACTGGTCATTGTTTCCCTGAATATGACACATCCTTCCAAGTGTCTCACTTGTCCTTGAGCTCCCCTTGATGGCACCCTCCTCTATACTTAGGGTATCTGAGAGCTGGGACCGCCTCAGGAAGACTGAATTTGTGGCTACACCTACGCCCAATGGCAGAGAACATTGAGCCTGGGCCTCTGCATGGCTATAAAAATCACATATCCATACAAGTCACAGAAAAGGGACCAGGGAAAACATACACCATGCTTAAAAATAAAAACGAATACAAACCAGCCTCACTTGACATTACAGATGTGCTCCTACAATACAGATGTGCTCCTACAATACAGATGTGCTCCTACAAAACTGTAAGTCAGGTCTCACTTTTTTCAAAAGCTTTATATTTAACATGGTGATAAGAAAGATTCTAGGGGTGCCTGACTAGCTAAAGTCAGTGGGGCATGCAGCTCTTGGGTTGAATTCGAGCTCCACACTGAGTGTAGAGATTATTTTCTTTTAAATAATGAAATTCTTAAAAAAAAAAAAAAAGATTCCAAAAAAGCTTAATGCCCAAAAATGTTATAGCAACATTACATATTATAATCAAAGTAAGAAACAACTATCTAAGAACTAGGAACAGGTTAGCCATTAGAAATGTTGTATATCTAAAACACAGCTCATGCTATAATGCTAAGAAAAAAGCAGGATAAAAATGGAGTCTATGCTCTAACCTAAACTCCGTAAAAGTGCTGCCCAAGGTCTCTGGAGGACACCCAGGTCTCAGGGAATAATGGCTGCTCCTAGGGAGAACTGGGGACTAAAGGGATGGGTAGAAGCTTTCCCTTGCATAATCCTTTTGAACTTTCTGAGTTTGTACCATGGGTTGGCATTTCCTATTTAAAGAGAGACTAGTGGGTGCCTGGCTGGCTCAGTCAGTGGAGCAAGCAACTCTTGATCTTGAGGTTGTGAGTTCAAGCCCCAGATTGGGTGTGGAGATTAATTAAAAAATAATAAATTTTTAAAAATAAAATAAAGACTGACTACAGGTGCCTGGCTGGCTCAGTTGGAAGAGCATGAGACTCTTGATCTTGGGGTTGTGGGTTCAAGCTCCACGTGCGGTGCAAAGATTAAATAAAACTTAAAAAAAAAAAAAAAGACTAAAATTGGGGGACAAAGGATTTTTCCTTTCTTTTCATTTTCAAGATTTCTTATTTTAAATATATGTATTACTTGATATAGCTTTTTCCCCACTATAGTGTCTTAAAATCCCATAATCATTTTGCCAAGAATGCAAGGACCAATCATCTTTCTTTTGCAGCAATCTCTTTTCAAGTACCTTACCTTGCCTTCTAGTGCTAGGCTGCTTTAAAAGTCTTTTATCTTCCTGAAGAGCAGAGGCCCTGCAGGAAAAGAAGGATCCAATATTGGTGAATGCCCACAACCAAAAAAGAATTACACCAAAGGAAGTGGGGAATGCCACTCAGTCTCCTGCCCACCCCACCAATCAGTCACCTTTCTTTGTCAAAGAGTGACAAACTAAATGTTTTCTGTAGAATTAAACCAGTACCAAAAATTGTAAACAATTTCAAAGACAGAAATAATTCCAATAGGGGCACCTGGCTAGCTCAATCGGTAGAGCATGCAACTCTTGATGTGAAGGTCATGAGTTTGAGTCCCATGTTGTGCATGGAGATCACTTAATTAAAATAATTATAATGAACAATTCCAATATCTAAATTTAGACAGTGGTATTTTAACCTCAGGGCTATTAAATGTACCCCATGATGTGTAGGACAAAGTCAGCCATAAAAGTGATTTTTTATGTTCAGTTGATTGTTCCCACTATGAGCCTGGTTTTATTTTTTAATGCTAATTTATTTTTGAGAGAGAGAACGAGCGAGGAGGAGCAGAAAGAGACACACACACACACAGAATCTGAGGCAGGCTCTAGGCCCTGAGCTGTCAGCACAGAGCCCAACACAGGGCTCGAACTCACCAACTGTGAGATCATGACCTGAACCCAAGTCAGATGCTTAACCAGCTGAGCCACCCAGGCACCCCTACGAGCCTGCTTTTAAAACAGAAGTAGAGGGGTGCCTGGATGGCTCAGATGGTTAAGCGTCCAACTTCGGCTCAGGTCGTGATCTCGTGGTTCATGGGTTCATGCCCCATGTCGGGCTCTGTGCTGACAGCCTGGAGCCTGAAGCCTGCTTCAGATTCTGTGCCTCCCTCTCTCTCTACCCCTCCCCCACTCACACTCTGTCTCTGTCTCTGTCTCTCTCTCTCTCTCAAAATAATAAATAAACATTAAAAAAAATTTTTTTAATTAAAATTAAAATTAAAAAAAATAAATAAAACAGAAGTAGAGGCCCTGGATGGTTTAGTCAGCTAAGCATTCAACTCCTGATTTCAGCTCAGGTCATGATCTCACGATTTGTGGGTTCAAGCCCCACACTGGGCTCCGCGCTGACAGTGGGTAGCCTGCTTGGGATTCTCTTTCTTCCCCTCACTCTCTGCCTCTCCCCCACTCACTCACATGTGCACATGTGCACTTTCTCTCTCAAAAATAAATAAACTTTAGAAAAAATAAAGCCAAAGTATAAACCCAGGCACCTGGCTGGCTCAGTCCGTAGAGCATGCAGCTCTTGATCTCAGGGTACTAATTTCGAGGCCCATGTTAGGTGCAGAGACTGCTTAAATAAATAAATAAACTTATTGATTTTTGAGAGTCAGAGAGAGACAGAGAGCAAGTGGGGGAGGAGCAGAGAGAGGGAGACACAGAATCCGAAGCAGGCTCCAGGCTACCAGCACAGAACCTGATGTGGGGCTCAGACTCACAAACTGTGAGATCATGACCCGAGCCAAAGTCAGATGTCCACCCAACTGAGCCACCCAGTCGTCCCTTTAATTTTTTTTAATGCTTATTTATTTTTGAGAGAGAGATAGAGGGCGAGTGGGGGAAGAGCAGAGGGAAGATAAAGAATCCGAAGCAGGCTCCAGGCTCTGAGATGTCTGCACACAGCCCGAAGCAGGGCTCGAACTCAAGAACCGCAAGATCATGACCTGAGCCAAACTTGGACGCTTAACCGACTGAGCACCCCAGGTGCCCCCAAAATTTTTAATTACAATAAAATATAAGTATAAATTAAATCAGCATAATGCTAAAGTTTCTTTCAGATTTAATTTACTCCAACAGAGAACACAGAACAGCTTCATCAACTTAGACATCTTCAGTTTATGATATTGTACCACTGCATCCCATCCATCTTTCCAGCCTAGACCCAGAGCAAAGTTAAGAAAATGCTTAGCTATCAAACCCAAGAAATAGGAAAATAGGAAAATAGGAAACCCTATTCATTAAAGCTAAATTAAGCCCTCTGGCTGGTGTAATTTTGTAAACTACTCTAAAATCCTATTTATAGAAATTGCTATCTGAGCAGTATTACTGACTAATGATCAGAGTGAAATAGAACGGTCAAAAGGCAAAGCAGGTTATGTGACTCGTAGGAAGACTGTTTTAAATTATTATCCAGAGGCATAGACACAAAAAGACCCACTGGGAAATAACTAGATTAATCACTTGTGTATTCAAAACCACTATCACCTTACTCCAGGCCTAGAATGTCAACACAGAAAAAGCAGAAAAAGATGGAGGCTTAAGAAGCAACAGCACAGAAACACTGGCAAAGGCACAGATACACTCTTTAATGGGGAGGAGAGAGAAAACTCCAGAAAAGGACAGAGAAATCCTTAACCAATACACAGGACACACTGAAGAACAACACACTACCTGAATTTATTCTCACTTGAGTTCCCTTGGAGTTCAATACTCTATAGTCCCCATTTGGGCTCCCGCAATGAAACCAGCATTTCTTACTTCTCTGAATACCCTGGAAGCCTCTAGCCTCCAAGCAGTCACACTCTGTAGTGGTTCCAATCTAAACAACACACCCAGAGGACCTGCATATTGAACCAAACTTCTCATCACTGACTTCCTATACAGGCTAGGAAAAACCTCACAAGGCCTCACTCTTATTCTTACCCATCCACTAAATGGGTCTATCACCACTTGCCATTCCACTAGGCTAGTTGTACACCTCTTATCAAGAAGGCTATGACCAAAATAAACTCAACTCAAAAAGGCAAGCAAGGTAAAGGGGGATCAACTTCACACTATCATGGGCTACCTTTAGTTTGCCCTGTGCAGGTCAAGTCTGCAAGTCAATGACAATTTTTCAATGAATCCAGCCAAAAGCCACATCATCCCTGCTATGATTCTGAGTCTCCCAAACTGTAGACATTTTAAAACACACTAGTCCCCTACCCACCAAGTGGGTCAACAAATCATGGTTTCTCCTCCCTAAGTACATCCCTTCCTCGCCATTTCTTTTGACCACCCTTTCTACCTCCAGCAATTGCACCCCCTACAACCCCTGGATTCAAAACTGGAACACAAGCACTATCCCACTCAGAACTTCCAGAGATACCTACACCCTACTGACCCACCTCAGCCTTCAGGTCAGCCTTTTGCCCCACTTTTCCCCAAGGGATACTTCATTTGGCTCCAGCCTATCTACTCCTTGGTCCTTAGGCACAGCCTGGTCTTTACCTCCTCCACCTTTTTCAGCTCACCCAAGAACAGCCCCTCATCTTGCCTGCCTGCCACAGACTCAATCCTTCTCCCCTTTTGGCAGTCTAAGGGCCCCTCTTTATTCCAAGTCTCGCAAGTCCTCACCAGTACTTAGCTGATGCTGCCTTACTCCTCCATCTTTCCATTGCCACCTTCTGCCCCTTCTACTCAATGGTAAATCCCTGATGGTACCAGCACCATTCAGGTCCCTAATGTCTGCTGAACCGACTCATCTTGAACCTTCTTTCTCCCCCTTCATTCCCCTGCTGACCACTATTCTTGTTCAGGTCCCCTATCTCCCTACTGGAACACAGCAGTAACCAACTTGCCTCCAGTCCAGTCTCCAAACTCATAATGGAAGCTAACTTTCTCTTTTTTAATATTTAAAAACTAAATTTTGGGGGGGCATGCCTGAGTGGCTCAGTCAGTTAGGCATCTGACTTCAGCTCAGGTCATGGTCTCACGTTCATGAGCTCGAGCCCTACATCGGGCTCTGTGCTGACAGCTCAGAGCCCGGAGCCTGCTTTGGATTCTGTGTCTCCCTCTCTTTGCCCCTCCCCTGCTTGTGCTCTGTCTCTCAAAAAAATAAAATAAAATGTTAAAAAAATTTTTTAATTAAAAAAAAAAGAATTATTGAAAAATAAAATAAATTTCTTTAATGTTTATTTTAGAGAGAGACAGAGTGGGGGAGGGCAGAGAGAGAGAGAGTCACAATCCAAAGCAGGCTCCAGACTCTGAGCTGTCAGCACAGAGCCCGACGTGGGGCTCAAACCCACAAACCGTGAGATCATGACCTGAGCCAAAGTCGGATGCCCAACTGACTGAGCCACCCAGGCACCCTGATAAAATAAATTTTTTTAAAGTAAACTTATGCCCATCGAATTCACAATCCCAAGATCAAAAGTCGCATGTTCCACTAACAGCCAGCCAGGCATCCCGGGGCTCATTTCATAAAACCACCACAGCTGTGCTCCAAGACCTTCAAGGATCCCTGTTCCTACATAACTCTAAATTCCTCCATGTAGCATTCTGGTTCCAACCCAACCTTCCAGAACATACAGAAAAGGTGGCCAGTCTTCTCTCTCCCACGCCTTGCCTCTGTTCCACCTCTTTTCCTTCCAGAGTTGTGATCTTCCTGCCATCAACTCCTTCACCAATCAAACCACTAACCTTTCTTGAAGGTCCAGCTCAAATGAAGTCTTCCCCTAAAGTCTGCCCTTGCCAGCCTAAGACCCAAGATCCTTGGCTTACTTCAGCATGGTGCCCAGAGCAACCAGCACAGGCCCAGGAAGGCTCAGACAAACCCTGATTTCTAAGAATGGTCCCTCACAGTATGTTCCTGGAATTCTGTGTGGAGTCCCTGACCAACTCTCCTATATCACCCTGGCATTGTGCCTACCACCAGACACCTGGGCTTGGTCTTCGCCAGAGAAGCACCCAATCAAGGCTACCATTATCAGTTTGATACAACACAAATGCAGGTGGGCATAGCCACCTGTGACTCTACCACATGACAGCTGTATGACCTTGGGAACATTCCTTCATCTGTGACTGTGTTTCGACAGTCAATATAAAGGATTCTTATAACCATTAGCAATGGTGCACACAGAACAGAACCAGAACCTTTGACTATGGCTGATAATAGTTCCATCATATCGCTAACCTAGAAAGCAAGAAAGGCTGAACAATTGTGAAGTAAAGGACTGAACATACTCTCCTCTGCATCAACAAGAATGAACACACCTCTACTCTAAAATCAATACAATAGGAACAGGAAATGCAATGCCCTAAGCTCAAGGGAGAGAGAAGGTTTTTAAAAAATCAAATGCCATGCCTCTTCTTTCCCAATCTCCGTCAAAGTGGCCCCAGGGTCCACCATACCCCACCATTCTCAATGTTTAATAGACACCAGCAAACTTGCAGAAGACATAGTTAAATCTTCGGTCATGCTTAGTTTTCTGACCCACACATTCCTGAATGCAGGTTCCTTCTCCTACCTGCTCCCCCACCCCACCCCCCACCAACCCCAGCTTGGCATTCCCTCTGCTCAACCTTTTCAGCCTCTCAGCTGGCTCCTCCTCCCTCCTCATCTCTCCTCTACAGGCTGACCTCACGACCAGAGTTCCTGAACCCCTCCCCTCCCTGCACCACCTATGTAGTCACTAGCCAAGATCTTTCTAAACATGAGTCTGAACCATGCCACTCCACTAATTTAAAAGCCTTCTGAGGCTTCTGCACCCGGAGTATAAAGTCTGAACTCCTGAGCACAAGAAAGGCCTATAGCTCCCACTTGCCAAGCTGGAGAACTCACAGGTGCTATTTTAGGAGCACATGTACATGTGGTTCCCTGTGTCCAGACCTTGCTGTCCCCCAGCTAATTCCTGCTGGCCCTGCAATGCTCGGCTTAGGAATTCCCTCTCTCCTCAGGCTCTCAAAGCACCATGTGAGCACACTTAGTGGGCAGATACTATCAATCATAGGTTCCCTAATCCCCACTGTCCCTGAAACTGAGTTCCCTCAGGGCAGAGCCAGGTGCTTTTACATGGGTCCCCTGAACCTACCACAAAACCAGGCAAGTAGTGAAGCCAAATATTAGTTAAATGAATGAATGCATTTTGTCAAATCAACTCTTCAAAACAGGGAAGACTTGCTTTCTTCCTCTTTCAACCGCAGCTCATATCTGCAAGAGCTTTCATGTTCCAACCAGGTGTTTGTTGCTTATATAGTACTGCTTACTCTTCCTTTCATACAGTATCCCACAGGCTCTGAATAGGTTCACACTATGCATCCTACTCTCCTCAAATCTGATTTCTCCAAGAAATGGCTCCTCTGCCTCCTTTGAACATACAGGCCATGAACTCTTATGCCTTGGCTCCACAGCAAACAAAGTCCAATTCAACTCCACACTCCAACTAGAGACTTTTATGCCTCCAAGGTTGAATCCTTTTTAAAACAGGGACATTCCAAAAGTATCGTTATCTCTGAGCACTAAACATAGAACAACCTGATAAAGTTACAATATTCCATCTACACAAACTCCAAAACACCTGGTAGCACATCTAACTCTTTATCTGGACTTCTGTCCTATAAACACCACCCTCCCTGCACTGAATCTGGGTTCCATGCCAGGAATCGTTTCTCCTTGCTTATTTAGGGAAATAGCAGGCCTGGCTCTTAAGTTAGAACTCTAGGCTATAAACGTGCTGTCCCAGGCTCTAGCTTTCACCAAGGCAAACTTCATGATCACCATTAAAACTAATCCAGAAGTCGGTTTACAAATCTAAAAGCTTCACATGTCATAGAGAACAAAATATCCATTTTTAATCAGCACTTGAGTTTGTACGAAATTAACTTGGAATTTATAGCAGGATTCTAAGCAGAGACAGCATTTTCTCTGGAGACACTTTACAAATACACCCGCGGGTGAATCTGGTTTTCCAAACACCAAGTAAAAAGGTGAAAAGACAGGCGGCTCCCAAAGAAGCTCAAGAGTGTGTGTGGAGGCGGGGGCAGGAGGGGGGACCCCAAAGCTCTGAGCTGCTCAGGTACCAGCGGCTGCAGCGCCCTTCCCCGCCTCCTGCGGGGGGTCAATGCCCCATCCTCAGGCTTCCGCCCAACTGAGCCGCGCGACCCTCTTTGGAGGGCCAGGGGGCGGCCCGAAGGCCGCACACGCCTGCAGCCAACGCGCAGGCCCCGCGCTCCCCGGAGCGCGGGCCGGGCTGAGGCCTGGCCCATCGCCGCGGCAAGCAGCCCGGGCCCGGCCGCGGAACGCCCTGAGCCTTCGCCCGAGGGACCGAGAAGAGGGGGGCGGCTCTCTCTGTGCCGCGCCGCTGCCTCACCCGCAAGGACGTCCGCGACCGTGTCCCTACCCCGGGCCAAACCGCGAGCAGCAGCAGGTGTTCCTCGGAAGGCTCGGCCGGCCACGGGGATAGGGGCCTGGGCTGCTAAGCTCGGCAGCAGTGGACGGGCAGCGCACTCACCGAGCGCCGGCGGGCGGGCCGCGGCAGGTGCTTGCTTCTCCTGGCCGCAAGACGCCGCGCCGCCGCCGCCGCTCCCCGGGGACTCGGCGCCAAGCTGCCGTCGCCGCCGCTGCCGTAGCCGAGCCCGAGGAGCGCGAGCGCCGCACCGCAGCCTCCGCGCGAGCACGTACCGGGCGGTGAGAGGGCGCCGAGCGCGAGGGCGGGGCGCGCGGCCGGAGCCTAGCAACCGCCTGACACGCGAGTGCCGCAGCCAATCCCGCGGCCAGCTCCGCGCGGCGCCGACCGGCAGTCCGCGCGACGCCCGCTTCTGCCAGCGTCCGCCGCCCCGCAGCGCGCCGCACCCGCGCACAGGCCCCGCCTTCATCCGCGCCGCTCTGCTCATTGGCCCGCCACGCCCCTGTCCAAGAGGACACGCCCTATCCCGGAAGCCCTGCCCCCGGCCAGTAGCGTCCGTCCCCGGGACACGCCCCGGCCCGTCCGTATTGCCCCCAGCCCTCTGGGCTGGTAGGGGGGGGAGGGGCGTCCCGCCAATCTCAGGCATTGGGGCCTCTGAGACGCTCCCAACCGACCCAGGGTGGTCAGGCTCGAGAACTGGCCCTGCCACAACTGACCGCCTATCGTTTGGCCCTCCGATTTCCCTGGAACGCAAATCGAGAGGTATTTCTAAGCCATGAAAACAATCAGAAAGCGTCCTCTAAATTGCTAAGGATGACTACCCTGTTTTGTGGCCCTTACACGGATGGGGAAACTGAGGCGAGGGCCGGAAGGGCGGGAAGCTGGCCGCTCTCCAAAGGCCTAACCCCCAGCAGGCGAGGACGTCCGGGAAACGCTTCAGGCCTGACCCCCGTCCCCTCCCCCCGCCCTGAACTCCGGAATCCGTTGCCTCTCCTGGTGCCAGAAATAGCTCTGACCCGCTGGCGCTGGTCACTCGCTACTTGTGGCCCGCATTCTTTCAGGGGGTGAGGGAATAAGGAGCGGAGGTTACTGATGAGGTCCTCCTCCCTTCAAGGGGAGGGTCCTAAAGGTGCTCTCCCCCCAGGGCTTACCTATGGCCTCCTACCCCCAAGTCCCCAGACCTGACAGTCACTGGACCTGAATAATTACTGGATGGGTTGGGATGGGACTCATGGTGAGCTCTGCTCCTTTTCCCTACCAAACCGTAGTCAGGATGTGTCCATTCCCTCCTGGGCCTGTGTCCAGGCTGGAATTCCAAGCCTACACTTTTGTCAGAGAGCACATTCTGAACACAGAACTGGCTGCTGCCTGCGTGGGGGTCCTCCCTGCATCCAGAAAAGTCTGGGTCTCCCCTGCTTTCTCCTCCTTAAGGAGTGTCTAGGAAAAATAAATCTCAGAGAGCTGAAAGTCTCATCTCTGAAATACACATACCTGTCTGATTTTTTTTTAAGATTTTTTAAAAATAATATTTATTTCTGAGAGAGAGAGAGAGGGAGAGCAGGGCAGGGGCAGAGAGAGAGAGAGTGAGACAGAATCTGAAGCAGAGGGCATCTGGGTAGGTCAGTCAGTTACGTGTCCGACTTCAGCTGAGGTCATGATCTCGTGGTTTGTGAGTTCGAGCCCCACATTGGGCTCTATGCTGACAGCTCAGAGCCTGGAACCTGCTTCATTTCTCTCTCTCTCTCTCTCCTAAAAATAAACATTTAAAAACATTAAATAAAAATAAAAAATAAATAAAAGAATCTGAAGCTGGCTCCAGGCTCTGAGCTGTCAGCACAGAGCCCTACCCAGGGCTGGAACCCACAAACCACAAGATCATGACCTGAGCCAAAGTTGGATGGTCAACCCACTGAGCCACCCAGGCGCCCCAAGTTTTTGTGTTTTTTTTAAGTAATCTCTGTATCCAAAGTGGGGCTCGAACTCACAACCCCAGGATCAAGAGTCTCATGTTCTACCAACTGTGCCAGCCAAGCGCCCCTGTGATTCTTTATACTTAAATGCATAAGCTCCAAACCTCATTCACATAGATTAGAAAAGGAACTAAAACCCAGGGAAAAGGCCCCAAAACCATCCTTTACATGTTAAAACTAAAAAATTAGTGGCCTCTCAAATCCAAATTTAAAATTCTGCTGCTTTGAAAAGGCTAACAATGTGGAAAGTTATTGGGTTTCTAAATAAAATACATTCTTTCGTTCACTCCTTCATTTTACCAAGTCTCCACACTCACCCCTCCCCTCCTCCAACATACACCAGGCACTGCTTTGTAGCCCTAGGTTCTGCTGGGCATTTTAGTGCCCACTGTATAGGTATATGTTATGTTTTTCCGAAGCAAAAGACAGCAGTGAGTGCTGACCTCCTGAGGCACCGCCCTCCTACCATCTGCACAGAAGCTGCTGGCCATTCTAGTCCTCACTGACCATCCATGGCTGCCAGAGTAACTCCACTTCTTCCCTTTTGGCCCTGATCTTCCTAAATGAAGCACCAGGCCTTATTCTGGCCTCCAGAGTGCCAGTGCCCCATGCCTAAGCACCCCCAGATTTCTGACCAAGGAAGGGACCTCAACCAATTGGTGCCAGAAGGTGGAATAAGACCTTCCTAGTCCTGGAAGGATGGCGCAACAACCAGAGTGTGCCTGAAGCCCTCACAACCAAATCCTTTCCAATCTTTGCCTCTCTAAGTTTGGGGTTCAGTTAGAGGCACTGACCCTAATGCTCTCCCCCTTCCGTAGACCTTCAGTCCTGGCACATCTCACAGGTTTTCCTCCCTCTAGCCTCTAAACTCTGGGCCTCACCGCTACCTTTCTTCATTTTTGTCTGGAGCTGGAGTGCTCCCCAACCCCCTGTTCCTTCAGGCTCTAAAAGGCAGGCGTCCTGGCTGGCCAGAGTTGACCAGCCTTTTGGGGCCTAACTAGCCCCAGCTAGAGCCCAATCAGCATCCCCTCACCCCCAAAGGCCATAAGAAAGTAAAGAGGGAAGTAGACAGCTATCTTCATGAGCCCCTAGGTTAAGTGGGGGCTGTAAAGTCAAAGCTTGTTACTCTCTGTAGTCCTGAGAGTCTCAAAGCCTTTCCCCTCCCGGGGAAAAGTGCATAACCCACCCTAGGGCTCAGCACAAGGTCCCCAGTGACTCACTCTTGGGTGCTATTCTGGAATCCCAGGAAGGCCTAGGCCACCCTAGGTCAGGCTTGGTGCTCACAGCCAGTTTGAGGGCATGGCCAAAAGTGAGGCCCAGAGAACACCCAAGAACAGCTGTCCAAGAAGCCCATGTGGTATGGGCTGGGGGAGGATTGATCAAGATGCTGAGAATGGGGCTCTTCAGACCTGACAGCTCAACTCTCCTGGCCCTTCACCCTCCAGTGCTTCCTCCACTTAGACCCTAAGCCAGAGGCTCCAAAAAAATTATCTGATTAAGGTTTGTCTCTCCCACTGGAGTATGAGCCCTTGAGGCCAGAGACCAACCTGCTTGGCCCTACATTGCAACCATTACCTAACAGCCCGCATTTACTAGAGACTCAATTTCTGGTTGGGAAGAAAATCCGGAGATGTTGCTTTCCTCACTTCCTGTCTGGTAGTCATCACCAAGGGTCCAAACCCTGTGTAAAGCCCAAGGAAGATGTCCCAGTGTTTACCTGGGGCCAATATGATCTTAGCTAAAGCCTTGATTCTAGCTCAGACAAAACCCAATAGACACCAACATGGACCAAACTTTCTTTTGGTCCTAGGATTCCAGGACTTTTATTCTGGCTTGTTGCCAAGGAACTGAAGGCTAAGGGCTGGTGCCCAGCTTCAGACTCTTCCAGAGGGAGGGAGGCTCCTGCTCCTGATACTCCCCCAGACCCAGTGAAGAGGGTCAAGGGGCAGAGCTGGCTGAGGATGGAGGCTCCTGACCCAAATGCCCAAGCAGGGCCAGCCAAGTCAGGGCAAGGGAGGGATCCCTTTTGTCTGGATTTAACAGAAGGCAGATTGTCTGGCAGCTCTGGAAGAAAGAAAAGGCTGATAAGTTCATCCGGGAGAAAGTGCCAGTAGGAGTGTTTGCTGGCCACCACCAGCCTTCCCAGGAGCCAGTTCCTCTCTTGCAGGGCCCTCCACTCCAGCACTTCCACCAGACCCTTTTATACCTGACTGGCACAGGGCCTTCCTCCAGTCATCCAGGTGGCAGCTTCCACACCTGGCCTTCCACAAATAAGCATCCTATGGGGACACAAACCCCACAGCAAGAATGCGTGTTGAGTGAATGAATAAAATCGCCTCTTCCTCCTGGGTGGACACACATGTCTCAGCTACATCCCACTCCCTGCTGGCTCTGAAATAAGACAATCCTCCAAGGCTGACTTTGGGCAACAGTTCCCAAAACACTGGGCTTATGGCCTTGAACACTGGGCTAACACCAGATTAGGTCCGGTCTGGCTAGGCAGCCAGTGGAAGCAAGCAAACTGAAGGTCTTATTTGTTAATTCTCTTCAGTCACTGACCAGCTAGCCCCCAGTTGTTGGGGAAGCTACCGATAGATACTGTTCTGGTTCAGCCAGGTTGACATTCCCTTCTCTGCTCTCAGCCATGTGTCCAGATCTGGCTCAGGGCTCTGCCACTGGCTCCCCCGGGACAGGAACACCTCTTCCACTCAGAGCTGGCCTAAGATCTGGGCCTGTTTCTCTCATCAGCCTGGGCTCCCCTTAGTGGCCCCTATTCAAGAGACATTAATGGGCTACCCAACATCACTGATTCTCATTCTGGTATTGTGGCTGTTAGGTATGCCCTTGAAACACTGGAAAGTGTTGGACCCAAGTAGACAGTCTTTGCTTTAGGCTGAGTTCTGACAGAGACAGCCAGGGCCTCTAGGAGCCCCAACTGTGGTCTGGGGAATCCCCAACATTTCTGGAAAGAATGAGAAGGATTCCTGTGGCCAATTTGAGGGAAGCTAATAAAAGGATAAAGAGTGAACATTAGCTCCTCAGCTAAACTTCGCATTGTGTCCATATGAAGCATAAGTTCTTGCTGGGCCCCAGAGCTAAGTTCACTGTGTGATCTTATATAAGTCACTTGCCTTCTCTGAGCCTTTTGGTCATCCCATCATCAAGTGACCCCATGTGTGGACTTTAGACCTGCTTGCTCACTGAAAGTGACAGAAGATCCCTTTATGTGGCTGAGTCAGGGCCAAGATGAAACACCCATCCATGTGTTGTCAGTCCACAGATATTTATGGAGTCTATTGTATGCTGAGAACACAACCAGGGTTGAGAGGAACAAGCACTGCTGTTGTGGAGCCCAAACTCTAGTGTAACAGGATGAAGATTAAATTAGTAAGTAAATGAAAATATAATAATCAGGGGATGGGAATGCCAGGATGGGCCAGAGTCTGCTCTGTGGTCCAGCGCACCAGGGAAGTGAATCCTGCAGGAGGTGGATGAGGGAGCCCTAGGGTTTTCTAGGGAAGGAATAGAACAAGCCTAGGAAATGGCCATGGTAAAGGCAGAGGAAGAAGTGGCCAGGCAGGTCTGAGAACCTTGGAGGTAGCCATGGTCTGAGCAGTGAATGGAACAGTGAACAAAGGACAAAGAACAAATGGTGGGAGGGTAGGCGCCAGAGCTGGATTTAACCAGGTTGGGCTTTGCCAGGAGTATAGGATCCCAGGAGCAAGGGACATGGAAGCTGAAGGGCGGGAGCAAGAAGGAGGGGAGCGGGGATGGTGCCCTCAGGCCTCCTGGAAGGAATGTGGCAGGGTGAGGAATGGGGGGGCAATGGCTTGGCCCCAGCCCCCAGAGCCCTGTCCCTGGAAGGTGGGGAAAGAGAGGTGAGGGAGCAGGCAGGGGTAGGGGCAGAAAAGGGGACTTGTGGGGGAGGGGCACCAGGCACCACAGAAGTCAAGTCTGAACAAGCATTTAAAGAGAACATTTCTCACTTTCCCTGCCTCCACCTTCTCAGGGAATGCAGAGAGGTGGCACTCCCCCTTCCAGCTTCAGAGAAGGAGGAGGGGGAGGGAACAATGTCCGCTCCCTTGGGTTTGGGCAGTTCCTGGTACATGCTGCAGGTCTGAGCTTTAGAGACACCCTGCAGAGCCCCCCTGCAGAACAGAGCCTACTACCAACTCCTGGTTGGAGGGAAGTCCATGGGCTGGGCCAAGGTGGAGGTGGGAGAGAGTAGAAGAGGGGATGAGGGTGAGCAGGAAGTGAGGAGTATAGGAGGAAGGCCCCGCCACACAGGACAGGTTCCAGGGCAGTTTCCCACCCAACTCCCCTGGGATGCTGCCGGACACAGATACAAAGAAGGCACTGGGGACTGGTAGGGTATCATCTGGCAGGCAAGGAAGGCCCTGGTCAGCTGTCCCATCCATCTCCCTCCTGCTCTCTGCTCAAGGCCAGTGACCTTCAAAGGTCCATCTCTGCTGTTGCCATTTACCCAAACTGGACTGAGGTCCTGGCTGGGGTCACCCATGAATACACAGGAGAGGGTCTATGTCCATCAGCAGGGATCAGTAGGCTGAACCTGACAAGGGACCCCAGAGACCAGGAAGGCCTGCAGTGGGAAGCACTGGAGGCTGGGCTCAGCATGGGCCCTTGAGGTAAGAGATACCCCAGCTTAAAGTCAGAGCTCTGGGTATGGGCATGGCTTGTTGCAAGCACGGTGATGGCTCTCTGCAGAGGTATTGACATGTCCCATATAAAGACCCATTCATGACAGGTGGTGAGTTTCCTCAGAGGTGAAAAGAAACATTCATTAAAAAAAAAGAAAGAAAGAAAACATTTCATCTGTCTCCCCCATCCCATCTCCATGCCCCCAGGCACATAAGTGATTGTGGCAGCTGGTATAATACAAAGGTGAGGACTTGAGGGTAGAGGGAAGGCTGCTCTGGACAGGGATATCCTGGGCCTCAGAGCCAGGGCCCAGCAGCTGCTCATGCCATGTTGGAGGGGCCCCAAAAAGAAGGCTGGCCTCAGCTGACCCCCTACCCTCCTTCTGCCTGAAACTTCCTGGTACTCTGCTGCCTGGGACCCTTGGTAATTAGTTCAATGTCAGTGGCCCTGGTGTTGAGGTGGGCCAAAAAGGGGGCCTCTTTACAGGCCTCTTTACTGCACCCACAAACACTGGGACCAATCCCACCCCCCAGTGAGTCCCCTCAGCTCACAGGAGGCAGGTAACTTCAGGCCTCCTTGCTTTTAAGGTGCGTGGGTACTAGTGGGCAGCCCAGAGTTGAGGCCCTGAGGGCTGGGTGCACCCAGGCAGGGGCACTGGGGCCTGCCTCTGACTGGCCACTTGGGCAAACCCCTTTCCCTCTCCAGACCTTTTCCCTTTCTGATCCTTGTGAACCAAAGTTTAACAAAAGGCCCATGGTTGTTTCCTTTCCTTCCTAGAAGGGCCCAGGATATGGGTGCATATGAGGAGCTGAGGCGGGGAGGAGAAGGAAAAAGCAACCCAGGGACTAGTGTGGGCTAGGGTTCCAGAGGGGTCCTGAGGAAGGCAATGCAACCTAGGAGGATGGTCTTGGGGGAAACCTATAGAAGGGGTAGGAGAGCACTTGGCTCCCTCCCTAGCTCCCGTCCCTAACCCAGCATTTCCTTCCCTGTAGATTTCCAGTCTCATCTGAATGCAAAGGAACAAGCAGATGCTCCCTTCCCCCAATCCCATCCCCATCCCCCATCTCTTCACTGGCTGCCATTCTCCATTCCCATGGCCCAGAAACCAGGGAGCTTCTTCACCTGCTGCTGCCCTGGCTCCCTCCCTCTTCTGGGCCTGCAGCTGTTCCCTGACAGCTGGATTACTGCAAGGCACTGCCACAGTCTGAACTGCCAGGATCACCTCCTCCTCCCCTGTCTTGATGGCCCTGCAGGCCCACCCACAGCCCTGTCTTTCAGATGTCAGTGACCTCTAGTCCTAGAGATCCACCACAGCTGTGGGCCACCTGCACCTTTGCAAGAAGCAACAGCTGCCATTTCTCCCAGGCTCCTCCAGAGCCAAGATCCCCTGGCCTCCTGTCAGCCTGAGGGTGAGGGGCCAGCACCTACCCCTTTGTCTTCTTGGGCCTTGGTCTTCCCATAGAACAATGGGAGGGGGCTGCAGGGAGGAAGAGCTGTGGGACTTTGTCCTCTGCTAGAGGCTGCTTTCAGCACCACCTGTTAACCCAGTCCTCGTGTTGGAGCAGCCAGAGCAAACCTCAAAACCCAAATCTACCTGTCCTACTCAGGGCTCTCTGCCTGACTTTCTGTTGCTGGAGGATAAGGACTCCTCACTACCCTCTCACCTGCCCAGCTTT
The DNA here is from genome assembly GCF_018350215.1 of Panthera leo. Taxonomy (NCBI): domain Eukaryota; kingdom Metazoa; phylum Chordata; class Mammalia; order Carnivora; family Felidae; genus Panthera; species Panthera leo. The sequence goes on along the minus strand of NC_056680.1, from coordinate 18,354,010 downwards.
TGGCCCCTCCCCGTCAAAACTTTACCCACCCCCCCCACCTCTCCACCCTACATCCTCCCCATATATCCCATCTCCACTTCCATTTCTCTTCATACCTACCCCCCCCACGTTTTTTTTTGTTACTCCAGGTTTGTTTGTTTTTTCAAGTAGACTCTAGACCCAATGTGGGGCTTGAACTCAAGACCCACCTTGAGATCAAGAGTCACATGCTGTATCTACTGAGCCAGTCAGGCAGGCACCCCTACCCCAGTGTATTCTTTGCACATGACTCAGGTCACGTGGAGCCTCTTTCAGTTGCTACAAACATGCCAGGCATTTGTCAGCTCCTCTCAAGCCCTCCTACATGCACCACTTCTGCCCACAGCATTCTTTTCCCACTTGGCCTACCTCATTCCTGCTCATCCCCTGTCTCAGTGTCTAGCCTGGACAAGTGTCCTTGCTCTGGATACCTGCTGAGCCCACCATATTATTATATCAGATTTAAAGTTTATCACTAGCAGGGGCGTCTGGGTGGCTCAGTCCATTAAACATCCAATTCCTGGGCTCCTGGAGGGCTCTGTCAGTTAGGCATCCGACTCTTGGTTTCAGCTCAGGTCATGATCTCACAACTCATGAATTCAAGCCCACATAGGGCTCTTGATGACAGCACAGAGCCTACTTGCCATTCTCTGTCTCCCTCTCTCTCTCTCCCTTCTGGTGCTCTCTCTCTCTGTGTCTCTCTCAAAAATAAAAATAAATAAACTTCTAAAAGCATCCAACTCCTGATCTCAACTTAGGTCTTTTTTTTTTTTTTTTTTTTTTTTTTTTTAGTCACTCTTTTATTTCTTTATCTTAATTTTACAGAGAGCGAGCATGTGTGAGCACTGGTCTTGATCTCAGGGTCATGAGTTTGGGCCCTACGTTGGGCCCCACATTGGGCATGAAGCCTACTTAAAAGAATAAAATTTTTAAAAAATAAATTTTATCCCTAGCACAGACTGGACAATCTGTGTCTGTCTACTCCCTCCCTCCATCATGGGAACTTCTATCATTTGAGACACGGCCAGGCACTTAGAATGTACCTAATAAAATTGGAATGAATGGACATTTGATTAAAAATGAGGCCTCCTGGGGCTTTCTGCAGAGACCTCCCAGAGAATCCAATTGGCATTTTGGAGTCCAAACTCCAGAGCCAGTATAACTTCAGGATTCCCAGCTACCTGCAGAATAAATTTAAGCCCCACTCTATACCACCCTGGGCAATAGGGACCTGCCTCATCCCCTTTCCTCAACTCCCTGCAGAGTACCACCTGTGAGGGCCCCTCTTCCTCCACCTACCCAAGTCCTGCTTATCCTACTCAAGAACAACACCCACAAGTCTTCCCAGCATCTGACTTCTCGTTGTCTCTATGAGACCCCAAGCTCCTAGAGGGTTAAGATGGACTTTGATAATAACATCTACCATCATTGAGCTCTGTCCTGCACCCCCGGACACACAAAATCTCTCTGTACCTCCTAATAACCCTCCATGGCAGTTTTTGGCCCCAGGTTGCAGATGAGGAAACTGAGGCCCAAGATTTAAGTCACTTACCAGAGGTTACACAGTAAGTGCCCAAGCTATGGATCTGTGTTCACCTTTATAGCCTTCACTGTGCCTGGCCCAGGGGTGAGGACTCCACTGATGTTTGCCAAATGAGTGAACAAATGGATACAGCTGTATCCAAACTTCAACTAGCTGGACCCATTTACCTCTGGAGCCCAGGACCCAGAGGCCTTGGACTCAGGAGATGGCCCTACAGATTTGGGAGAAACATGGCCAGGCCCCTGTCTTCCTCCCTAGTGCACATGGCCAGTGGCCCCTTGGCCTCACCTTGGTGGGGTCTTGACACTGTTGAGCTATGAGAGTAAGGGGAGTGGGGGTGGTGAAGAGGTTGGAAGAAAAGGCAGAAGCCTCCAGATCAGCTAGCCCATTTCAAAGAGCAGTGAAAGGGCCTGGGGGCACAGTGATTGGACAGAGGTATTCTCAGGGTAGCCCGATTATAAATTTCTGCAGGATTATCGGGTTATGCAGCTCTGGCATTTAATCTAAACTCACTTGAGTCCTTGATTGTAAAAGGGTAAGGACCTGGGTGGAGGGCAGGGAAGTAACCAAGTCAACTCACAAAGCCCTTTACTGAGCATCTACTCTGTCCCCAGAAATGCAATAGAAGACCAAAGGCAGAAAAGTTAGAAGTCACAGCCGGGACAACTAAGAAGTGTGTATTCCCACTCCTTAGTGGGGAAAGCTGCATGCAGGAAACAAGGTGCGTGGAGGGGAGTCAAGCAACCTGCCTGGTCTGAGAAGGCCACCTGGAGCAGGGGTCACTGAAGCTGACTTTGGGGAAGGGAGCAGCTGAGTTTCCTGCTGGCTTGGTAAATTCCTGGGAGGGGTTCAACAGTGGCAGAGCCTGTCTAGGCCTGGCCAGATGGACAAGAATGGGGCAAAGGTGACTGCCCAAGCAGGCCCTGACCAGGCATCCTAGACTTTGCTGGAACTTGCCTGGCTCTGAGCAGAATGCTCTGGAATGGGGGTCAAGTAGGGAGGGGGAGCTCAGGGAAGGAGATAGGGGAACTAACAAGATAGGCAGCTGGGCAGCCTCCTGCTGGACCTGCATTGCCCAACACTGGAGTCATCTGTCCCAGATTCCTTTCATAATGGGATAAAATGTACCCACAGTGAGGCCTGAAGTGGGGCCTGGTAGAGACCAGTGACTTCAGTGGCAGGACAGTTGGGTCCCAGGAAAGCCAGAGAAGCATACACATTCCTTGGCTTCCTGTCCCCAGCAGCTGCAGGAAGCTGCTCCAAGCTCCCAGCTGTGCCCAGCAACCCCTAAGGACAGGAAAAAAGTCTTGTATCTTGCCATCCCTCTGATTGGACACAGAGAGAGTCCTGGATGGGGTGACTGAGTACTCAACGGCAGGCCCCAAGGGAGGAGGTGGGGCTGCATGTCAACGTTTGGGGAGGCAGCTTAGGTCTTGTATGGGACAGAGCCTGTGGCAAAGGTCCCCAACCTTCCTTAATTTCATAATCTGAAAAGGCTGTTAACACTTTTCCCAGACAATCACTCCCTACACACACAATCTTGCCTATCATTTAAAAGGATTCTGGGATGCCTGGGTGGCTCTGTTGGTTGAATCTCCAACTCTTGATTTAGGCTCAGGTCATGATCCCAAGGTCACGAGATCTAGCCCAGTGTGGCGCTTCACACTGGACAAGGAGCCTGCTTGGGATTTTCTCTCTGCCTCTGCCCCTCTCATCTGCTAACACATTCTCTCTCTTCAAAAATATAGATAGATGATAGATAGATAGATAAATAGATAGATGATAGATAGATTGATCCTAATCAGGCTCGGAGCTTCTGGAGTGTGCTTAGTTAAGGTCAGTGAAATTCCAGTCTGTTTCTGCCTCTGCTGGCTGTGAGTCATGGGTCATCTCCAGGCCATCTTGGCTTGCACTGCCCTCTAGAGCCTGAGAAGTTGGACTAGGGGAGCTTCTAGGGGCCCATCTGCTCTGCCATCTCCTTGGAGCTATTTCAAGTCATCCTACTGGAGACTCTAAAAGAAAGAACATCTTTAAACCCAGCTGAGAATCTAGACCTGCACTCACCAGAGCTGGGCTGTCCCACTCACACTAGGCTTCCCCAGCTTCCCAACAGTATCTATTATCAGCCTACCTTCCTCCCACCCAGATGAGTCTGGCAGTCAATACGTGGGCCTCTGGGAGCTTTTGAGGCCTCTCAATCATACATACACTTATCAACACACCTTCTGTTTTTCTTTTCATTTATTGGTTCTAACAGTCATTTGACACATTTACTTAGCACTTGCTACATATCAGGCCTTGGGCTAAGTGTAGCATAAGTCCAAATCATGCCCATAGTTCTGGGTCCTGCCCGAGTCTCATGCCCTCCCAATTGGTTCATCTTGAAACCAAATCCTTCTTCCAATAATTTGGAGCTTTTTGGTAAGCTGCCCAGTGTAGCCACCTCTAAGCAGAGCCTGCCCTTGTTAATCATTTCTTGTTACCTCTTCTGTCAACCAGCAACTTTGGATGCACAGTAGGCAGGAAGGGAGGGAAACAACTTCTGTCTGCCCTAGGATCCGGGAGACCTTTAATAAAGTGCCCTGGCTGAATCCTGGAGAGAGTATGCTGGATGTGTTTCTTGCCATTTTGTTCAGAGTACTTACCACTACTAGACATTATATGTAAACTAATTGATTTGTCTTATCTCCTCTACTAGAATAAAAACTCCATGAGAACAGAGCCTTTGTTCACTGTGGTATGTCTATTTTAAAGATTCATTAAATAAAAAAAATTCATAAGGTTGAGACCAGATTGTATACACAATGTGGTATCCTTCTGCCAGAATTGAACCCTGGTATGGCGACTCACTAGCTGTGTGGCCTTGGGCAAGTCATTCACCTTCCCACTCAGCTTTCTTACCTGTAATACGAGAGTAATGACTTCTACCTTGAAGAGAAGTGGATTGAGTGAAGAATACAAGCATCAAGAGAACAGTGGCTGGCACATAGTAAATGCTAGATAAGTGCTAGTGGTTATCACTGTTAGTATTCTTTTTTTTTTTTTTTACTTTTAAAAATTTATTTATTTTGAGAGAGAAAGAGACCACAAGTCTCAACCAACTGAGCCACCCAGGTGCCCTATTGTTACCATTCTTATCTTGCTTTGTTCATTCAGTGTTGCCAGGAACATTCCCCACCTGGATCAGAAACTTGATTGCTATTGGAGACCCACTATGCCATTGGACTGAGGTGCCATTCATTCAATACAAGTTTATACCTACTTACTCTTTCTGGATCCCCAAACATTACAAGCAAAAGCAACTTGTGTATGTGAGAAAGAGAAAGTAGATGTGTGTGTGTGTGTGTGTGTGTGTGTGTGTGTGTGTACGCATGCAGGTGCATACATATACATGGCACAATCTTGGAGGAGGTTGGCTTTCAGCAGGTTCTCAAAAGGCCTAAATCAAACAGAAGTTTAGAAGGACGGGGCAGAGAGTTGGCTTGTAAGAGACTCTTTCAGGCAGCTATTTCCAGAGTTCAGGTGTGGACCATGCAATGAGAAAACTGTCATAGTCTCCTTGTTTCTGATTATTGATGAGATTCTTAATACAATAGTTACCTTGGTAATGCTAAGACATAATGTCTGGAAAAGACCTTTGGCAAGTTGAAGGTCCAAAGCTCAGGTGAAGAATACCATTCTGGACATCCAGAGCCCACCTCCAGCCTATGCCACCCACACCAGCCTTGAGTACAGAAGCCTGATTCTAATGGGGTGACTCTCCATTTCCCCAGTAGGTGGCGCTGCTGTCCTATGTCTAAGGATTGCCAGGGGCACCTGGGTGGCTCAGTTGGTTAAGCATACACTCTTGGTTTTGGCTCAGGTCATGATCTCCCACTTTGTGGGTTGGAGCCCCGCATTGGGCTCTGTGTTGACTGCTCAGAGCCTGTTTGGGATGCTCTCTCGCTCCCTATCTCTGCACCTCCCCTGCTCGTTCTCTTTCTCAAAATAAAAAAATAAATAAATATTTTTACAAAAAGAAAGTAAAAGGATGGAAAAATATACTCCATGTAAACAGTAACCAAAAGCTGGGTGGCTATATTATTGTAAGACAAAATAGACTTAAGTCAAAACAAGTTACAAGAGACAAAGTGTGTGTATATATATATATGTACATATACATATATTTGTGTGTATATATATGTGTGTATGTATGTATATATATATATATATATATATATATATATATATATATATATATATATATATATTTTAAACTTATTTAAGTAATCTCTGCACCCAACATAGGGCTCAAACTCATGACCCCAAGATCGAGAGTCCTATACTCTTCTGGGGCACTTGGTTGGCTCAGTCAGTTGAGCATCCGACTTTGACTCAGGTCATGATCTCACAGCTCATGAGTTCAAGCCCCACATGGGGCTCTGTGCTAATAGCTTGGAGCTTGGAGCCTGCTTCAGATTCTGTGTCTCCCTCTCTCTCTCTGCCCCTCCCCTGCTCATGCTCTGTCTCTCTCTCGCAAAAATAAATAAATATTAAAAAATAAAAAAGAGTCCTACACTCTTCTCACTGAACCAGCTAGGTTCCCCAAAGAAAGAAATATATTGATAAAAGGTACAATACAGAAAGAACATACAATAATTATAAACATACATGCATCCAACAGGGCCCCAAAATACATGAAACAAAAATTGACAGAATTGAGAGGGGAAATAGATAGTTCTACAGTAATAGCTAGAAACTCAATATTTCGCTTTCAAAAATAGCTACAGCAACCAGACAGAAGATCAATAAGAAGATAGAAGACTTAACAATGCTGTAGACCAAAGTTGACCTAACAGATACTACATGTACTCCAACAACAACACCAGAATACACATTCTTGTCAAGTGCACATGGGACATTCTGCAGGACAGACCAACCATATCTTGGTCACAAAACATATCCTAAGAAATTTTATTTTTCTTTTTTAAAAATGTTTATTCTTGAGAGAGAGTGAGAAAGAGAGCACAGCATGGGAGGAGCAGAGAGAGGGGGACAGAGGATCTGAAGCAGGCTCTGTGCTGACAGCACACAGCCCAATGTGGGACTCAAACCCACAAACTGTGAGATCATGACCTGAGCTGAAGTTGGACGCTGAACCAACTGAACCACCCAGGTGCCCCAGTCCTACGAAATCTTATTTTATTATGTTTTTATGTTTATTTATTTTTGAGAGAGAGCACAAGCAGGGGAGGGGCAGAGAGAGAGAGAAGGATACAGAGGATCCAAAGCAGGCTCTGCACCAACAGCAGAGAGCCTGATGTGGGGCTCACTCAAACTCACGAACTGTGAGATCATGACCTGAGCCAAAGTCAGACACTTAACCGACAGAGCCACTCAGGCGCTCCACAAAGAACATTTTCTGATTACAGTGGAATGAAACTAGAAATGAATAGGAGAAATAAAACTAAAAAAAAAAAAAAAAATCACAAATATATGGGGGTGTCTGGGTGGTTCAGTCATTTGGGCCTCCAACTCCTGATTTTGGCTCAGGTCATGATCTCATTTCATGAGATTGAGCCTTGCATTGAGCTCTGTGCTGACAGTGTGGAGCCTGCTTGGGATTCTCTCTCTCCCTCTCTTTCTGCCCCTCCCCTGCTTGTGCACACATTCATGCTCTCTCTCTCTCAAAATAATAAACATTAAAAAACACAAAACAGGGGCGCCTGGGTGGCTCAGTCGGTTGAGCGTCCGACTTCAGCTCAGGTCACGATCTCACGGTCCGTGAGTTCGAGCCCCGCGTCGGGGTCTGGGCTGATGGCCCAGAGCCTGGAGCCTGCTTCCGATTCTGTGTCTCCCTCTCTCTCTGCTCCTCCCCCGTTCATGCTCTGTCTCTTTCTGTCTCAAAAATAAATAAACGTTAAAAAAAAAAAACAAAAAATTAAAAAAAAAAAAACACAAAACAAAACACTCAGTGATAGTTAAGGGTGCCTGGCTGGCTCAGTCGTAGAGCATATGACACTTGATCTCAGGATTGTAAACCCAAGCCCCACATTGGCTGTAGAGATTGCTTAAAAATAAAATCTTAAAAACAACAACAACAAAAACATACTCTGTGATGGTTAATTTTATGTGTCGATTATACTATATCATGAAGTATCTAGACATTTAGCCAAACATTATTCAGCTGTGGGTGTGTTTGTCAGGGTGAGATTAACATTTGAATAGACTGAGTAAAGCATATTTCTCTCCCTAATATGGGTGGGTCTCATCCTAACAATTGAAAACCTGAAAAGAACAAAAAAAATTTAGTAAGAGGAAACTCCTCCTGCCTGATTGCTTGAGCTGAAACATTGGTATTTTCCAGCCTTTGGACCTGGACCAGGACTGAAATATCAGCTCTTCTTGGGTCTCAAGCACGCTAGCTTTTGGACAGGAACTTATACAATCAACTCTCTTGGTTCTTAGACCTTCAGACTTGAACTAGAACTTCACATTGATTCTCTTGGGTTTCCAGCTTGCCAACTGCAGATCTTGGGAAGTTCTCTGCCTCCATAATTGCATGAGCCAATTATTTTAAGCTTATTTATTTATTTTAAAGACAGAAAGAGAAAGTGAGCAGGGGAAGGGCAGGGAGAGAGGGAGAGAGAATGCTGAGCAGGCTCCCTGCTGTTAGCACAGAGCCCAATGCAGGGCTCAATCCCACAAACCATGAGATCCTGACCCTGAGCCAAATCAAGAGTCAGATGTAACCTACTGAGCTGCCCAGGTCCCCTCCCTTTCTTTTGAGTTTATTTTTTTAAAGAATCTCAAGCAGCCTCCATGCTGTCAGTACAAAGCTCAATGTGGGGCTGATCTTGCCAACTGTGAGATCTGGACCTAAGCTGAAATCAAGAATTGGATGCTTAACTAAGTCACTGTTAGAAATAAATCCATTGACCAAAAGAAGGACAAAGGAAGTTCAAAGGAAGGACAGGGACTCAGAGGCTCACAGAGCACAGGGAAGCAAGTCTTTAATCAACATTCTTGCAAGAGCAGGTGTCTGATGGATATGCACACTTGGGGCAATTACAGTGGACAGTTTATCTCCTAGCATGCAAGTCCCTCCTCTGGTTCCTCATTGGCTGAGTATTACAGAGGTAATAGTCTTACCCAGAGGTCACCTATGCCCACATAAGGCAAAAAGTAGTCTGATTGGAACAAATGTACATTCCCTGAGGTGACCCAGAGACCTTCAGTCTCTGTCTCTCTGTTCTTTAGTGCATGCTCATTGCAAAGCCCACGAACATAAGCCTGTGAAATGGAGGGGAAGAAGAACCAGGAAGTGAAGTGTCTAAGGGTTTGGGATTCCATTGTTGAGGGGGAGGTTTGTACATATTTCCAATAGGTTGTAAATCTATTGCTAATTAGACAGTACAGCTTTTATTTGGTATTTCTGAAAATGAATCATCTCCCTTACTTCTCATAGTC
>NC_056680.1:10777500-10855000 GCF_018350215.1 Panthera leo | reverse complement strand
TTTGTAGTGGGCAGAATAAGGCGCTTCCAAATATGTCCACATCCTAATTCCCAGGACCTTTAACATGTTATTTTTGATAGCAACGTACGATTAAGGTAGCAGACTAAACAGGACTGTAAATTAGCTGCCATGGAGATAAAAGGATCAGCTGTGATTCTCTAGGTGGGACTAGGGTAGTCAGGAGGGTCCTCCAAATGTTGAGGATGGAGACAAAAGAGTTGATGTCAGAGATTTTGAGAATGCTCTCCTGCTGGCTATGAAGGTGGCAGAAGAGCCATGAGCCAAGAAATGCAGGTGGCCAGCAACAGAGACTGCAACTGGAAAGGAAACACATTCTCCCCTGAGCCTTCAGAAGGACCACAACCCTGCAGACACCTTGCTATTAGCCTGACGAGACTCCTTCGAAGCTTCTGACTCCAGAACTGTAAGAACCTGTATGTGTTTGTCTTCAGCAGCTAGTGTGGGAATGTTTTATAACAGCAGTAGGAATCTCACAGGGACATAGTCAGTAAAATTATTTGAGGGAACCGAGTTTAAGCTTCTCCATTCATCAGCTCCCTTGGTTAAGGTCAATTGACATTTAAAGAACCCACATTATGGAGAAGAAATTAAATCAATTTGGAGATATTCTGCCTAGCACCTGGTAGAGTGAATTCCTGGGGCATAAATGTGAGTGTGGTCTGACTCTGATGCTTTTGAGGTAGCGAGATAGGCAAGCAACTCATGATCAAAATTTAGGTCACTCACATCTTCTTTATCCATTCATCAGTCCATGGATATTTGGGCTCTTTCCATAACTGGCTATTGTTAATAACACTGCTATAAACATTGGGGTACATATGCCCCTTTAATGGATCAAGAGGACGTGGCATATATATATATATATATATATATATATATATATATATATATATATAATGGAATATTACGCAGTGATCAAAAAGAATGAAATCTTCCATTTGCAACAACGTGGTTGGAACTAGAGTGTATTATGCTAAGCAAAATATGTCAATCAGAGAAAGATAAGTATCATATGATTTCACTCATATGTGAAACTTAAGAAACAAAACCGATGAACATAGGGGAAGGGAAGGAAGAATAAGATGAAAACAGAGAGGGAGGCAATTTATAAGAGACTCAAAAATACAGAGAAGAAATTTAGGGTTGCTGAAGAGGAAGTGGGTGGGGGAGGGGCTAAATGGGTGATGGGCATTAAGGAGGGTACTTGTTGGGACGAGCACTGGGAGTTATATGTAAGTGATGTATCACTGGGTTCTACTCGTGAAACCAACACTCCACTGTGTGTTAACTAACTTGAATTGAAATAAATAAATATAAGGTGTGCTTGGGTGGCTCAGTCAGTTAAGCATCCGACTTTGGCTCAGGTCATGATCTCACAGCTCTTGAGTTCAAGCCCCATGTTGGGCTCTGTGCTGACAGCTTAAATTCTATGTCTCTGCCCCTCTCTGCCCCTCCCCAGCTCAGGCCATCTGTCTCTCTCTCTCTCCTCTCTCTCTCTCTCTCCCCGCCTCTTAAAAATAAATAAAAATATTTAAAAATACAAATTATTTGGTTTTTAATCTATAATATTTTATTATGTGTCTGTAAAAGAACTCTATTTTTAGCATGCCTGGGTGGCTCAGTGGGTTGAGCGTCCAACTTTAGCTCAGGTCATGATCTTGCAATTGACAAGTTCGAGCACCACATCAGGCTGTGTGAGATTATGTTTTTTTCACTTATATGTCCAAAGTTCCTTTGTATATCAGTATCTTAACTGCTCTTCTTAATAGTGGACACTTAATATATTAATGTGTCTTCTAGATCGGTTTTATTCTCCTCATTAGGATCCTGATCTCTTAGTACCTTGTTCCACAATGTGTACAACAGTCACTTCCTTATTCAAGTGTTCACCAAATATGCATCTCCAAGAAAAGTTTTCATGGAGCAACAAACTTTAATAAATAGACTTTAGAATATGATCTCAGACTCTAGATGTCCTGTAATATGCTGAAGCAAAATTTTATTTTATTTTATTACTTTTTAAAATTTAAATTATAGTTAGCTTCGTTGAGTCCAAAGAAAATGTTCAGATGCAAAGTTGTACGTATATATTACATGTGTTTTTTCAAATAAACACATATACGCACATGCACATAAACACAAACTCACTTAAAAGAAATCTTATCTGAGTACAGTTGGCAAGAATGTTGCATTAGTTTCAGGTGCAAAACGTAGTGATTCAACTTCTCTGCCCATTACGCGGTGCTCGCCACAAAGGTAGCTGCTGTCTGTTATCATACAAACCCATCCAGTATCATTGACTGTATTCCATATCCCGTGCCTTTTTTACCCCAAGACTCATTCATTCCATTACTGGAAGCCTGTATCTCCCACTGCCCTTCACCCATTCTGCCCATCCCGCCACGTCCCCTCAGGCAAACCATGAGTTTTTTTTCTCTGTATTTGTAGGTCTCATTCTGCTTTTTTGTGTGTTTGTTTATTCACTTAAAATTTTTTTTTAATGTTTATGCATTTAATTTTGAGAGAGAGGTGTGGGGAGAGGCTGAGAGAAGGAAAGACAGAGAATACCAAGCAGCCTCATGTCAACGCAGACCCTGACATGGGGGTTGAACTCACAAAATGTGAGATTGCGACCTGAGCCAAAATCAAGAGGCAGGTGCTTAACCAACTGAGCCATCCAAGAGCCCCATCTTTATTCATTTTAAATGCAAACCCATACATAATCTCTTATATTATGTTGAAAGGAAACTTAAGAGAAAGTTGATGGTGTAGGTATTAAAAGAGTAAATGTTTGAATTAATATGCATTTAAAAGAATGAAGATGTGTAGACACAAAGATTTCAAGATAGACACAAATGATAGACATACATCTAAAGGATGAATTACTTTTCCTGTCATAATGCCTCCCAGACGTCAAAATCTGAAGCATTCGTGCAGTTACGTACTAAGAAATTCTCTACCAGCTAAAGAGGATGATTATCTGTAAATTGATTGTAAATCTCCTTTTCTACTTAGAGATGAGATTACGATGCAAAATGCCTTTACCCAGGGGAAACTCCATGAATGAAGGGAGAACCCTAATCTCAGATTTTAATTAATTAATTAATTTATTTATTTATCATTTTTTTTTATGTTTATTTATTTTTGAGACAGAGAGAGACAGAGCATGAGCAGGGAAGGGGCAGAGAGAGAGGGAGACACAGAATCTGAAGCAGGCTCCAGGCTCTGAGCTGTCAGCACAGAGCCCAACGTGGGGCTCGAACTCACAAACTGTGAGATCATGACCTGAGCCGAAGTCAGACGTTTAACCAACTGAGCCACCCAGGTGCCCCCCTAATCTCAGATTCTTAACAAAATTTCATTGGAACAACACATGTCGTTTTAAGTCCTAACGCTGATGTAAAATAACTACATTGGTGTTTTAAAATTCATTTATGTTCTTACATTCGATGCATCAGAAGCCTGAAGTGGTTCACCTTGGTCTAAAATGAAAATGGTTGCAAGGCCTGATTTCTTCTCAAAGCTACCGGGAAGAACCTGTTTACTTTTCTATTCCAAGATAATGTTATACTGCAAGAAAAAAAAATCTCACCATATTTCATATAATTAAAAGTCTTTACAAAGAGGGGCTGAACAGCAGCTCTTAATTGTGATGTGGAATGAAAGTCCTAAAAGTGTGCAAATGTGTCATGAAGCTGCGGTACGTAGTGCTCAGGGTCCGTATGAAGGAGCTTTTTTCTCCTCCTTGTTGAAAAGGAAAACCGGAATGTTGTGTAGATGGCAGGACTGTGTCTCCAACACAAGCCAACAGCTCGGAGATCCAAGGGAACTAATCCACACAGATTGCTCAGTCCCAGACTTGGGCGAAACATTGACATAAGCGTTGGGAGTCCCTGCCGGGAGGTCTGAACTCTGAGAGCAGCGGACTCCATGAGGAAGGAATACTCAACACTGGGGTCACGCAGTTATAACCTGGTCTATTGGGAACACAGAACCTCCAGAAAAATTTCCTTTGTGTCCAGACCAGTGTCCCCCAGGGAAATCATGTGCTGCTCCAAAGAGGAGGAGGAGGGGAACGTGCCTCATGAACAGACAGAGGAAACTATAAATACCTCCTGTGCACACCCACTGCCTGTGCCACCGTGGGCTGACGGGACCAGGTTGTTGCTTGTGGAGTCGAAAGCTTGACTGGGAGACCCATGCTAGCCTCCGTTCTGCCGTCTTGTGTGGGGACAGAGTTTAGTCACCACCAGTAACCATCCAGGAGGGATCCAGACGGCCACATGGACACCTCTCCCTCAGAGCTCCCAACCAGGTGGGTCTGAGAGCTTGGCAAGACCCGGAGGAAAGGGTCAGAGAGAATCAAAGCCAGGCGCATTTACCTGAGGTCACCTGACAGCCACCAGCCTAGCCCAGAACGTGGAGATCTCTATGGCCATGTACTTGCCTGATCATGCCCTTCTGAAAACCTACAGTGAACAAGGTCAGAGAGGGCCCCGCTCCTTTGGTACTTGCCTTATAATGGTAGAGTCACAGGACTATGAAAAAAGTTTGTGTGGTGTAAGAGCCTCAGGCAGAAATCTTACGGAGATGGTGACTCAGAGCCACAATGGTTGTCATGGTATGTGCAGAACTTTGTAGCGCAAGGTCTGAACAGAACTTTGCATGTTGTGCAAACCAGAAACAGGACCAGAGTGTGCCCAACACTCGGCCAAAAAGATCACAACACAAAGCCCAGGAAAAACAGAGAAAAGACGCCACGTCTAAAAAGTGAAAGGGACTTGTCCTACCTTCTCTAAGATCACAGGACATCCAATTGGTCAAAGAAATAGCAAAGTCTCAAGGTGCTTTTTCAAAGAAAAAGCAAGTCTCTTACCTTCCATTATAACCTGCCCAACTTTTGCTGTGCTTTGCATATTTCCTGTGCCGAAGGGTTGATTTATTCCCTTAGCACACTTTTCTCTTGGAGCATTCACTCTGTAAGACGATGCACACCCTGAAGTTCCCACTAATGTCGTCTACTGACTGAATTTAATTTTGCTCCTTACTATTTTTGCTGGGCATCAGGGTGGTAACAAGGGTTGGAGTGTTGTCAGAACCAGGGATATTCTTTCTTCACGGCCCCTCAGATTTCAGCGACCACCTGAGCCATTAGATCTTTTCTGCCACTTCCATTTTATTTCACTTTCTTGTTTCCCTCTCTCTCTCTGATTTTGAGAAGATTGTTTGTGTTTCTTTAAATACAGGAAAGAAAATGAGCATGCCAGTCTGACTTGTCAATTTTATTTGTTCATGGGAAACTTACATCATTTGCAGGAATGATAATGGATCTGCGCATTTTGAGTTATACCCACTCCGAACTTAATTGTTAGGGGTGGAGTGAGAAGTCATGGTAAAATCACAGCCCAGGGATCACTAATTTGGGGTGTGTGTGTGTGTGTGTGTGTGTGCCTTGTGAAATGACATCCGTCATCAGAGCAGGGGACATGGTCCAATATATTCCAAGGTGATTCTTATAACATAGAAGCCAGAACTCAATCAACACACCATATTCTAGAGAGCTCTATGTCAACTTACAGCAGACTTTGCAGGTAGATTCTAAAATACAAGCAGCATATATTGTGGGTGAGTGACTCCTTTCTCTTGAAGGGGAACCAGCAACGAGGCCACCTATTTCTTTGAAATTGCCTGACACGATCTCTGATCATTTTCCTGCTCATTCCCTTTCCCATACATGCTTCCTGTGTTGGACTCAAATAGCTCAAAGTAGTATCATCCTCAGGGCCTTAGCTGAGGCCATTCCCTCTACCATCACACACTTCCTCACACAGGCTCTGGGCTCCTGCCTTCCTTCCCTGCAGGTCTCTGATCAAATGTCACCTTGTTTACTGGTCTTGACCAAACACTGACTACAAAATAGCACTCCTATCCACGCTCTCCTTTATATCTGCTTCTGTCTCTTCATAGCACTTGACACCCTGTGATGTCTTATTAATATTTGTATTTGATTCTACTCATTCTCCATCACTAGATTATAGTGGCTTTTGGTTTTCAGTATCCCATGCTCATGGCCTAGACAATGCCTGGGACATGTTTGACCCTCAGTACATATTCCTCCAATGCAGGAAAGAGATTCTTAGTAAGACAGTAAAATACATGACCTCTTCTGGGGAGTGTGGAGAATGAGACCAAAACACCTAACTGAAATGAAACAGGAGGGAATCTCTTCAAATGGACAATCCTTTGGGGACAAAAGGGACAAGATACTGAAATGAACTTCTTGACTGCACAATATAAATGGTAGCGTTTCAACTATGTGAGTAAACTGTTGATGTGAAAATTAATGATGTCCTTTGCCTCTTTCCGGGGGTCAGTGCATCCTCATGGAACCAGGAAATATTACACGGATATCAAAATTTCTTCTCCTGGGATTTTCAGAGAGACCAGAACTGCAGCCCCTCCTGTTTGGGCTTTTCCTCTCCATGTACCTGATCAATGTGTTTGGCAACCTGCTTATCATCCTGGCCGTCAGCTCTGACTCCCACCTCCACACCCCCATGTACTTCTTCCTGGCCAACCTGTCCTTTGTAGACATCTGCTTCACCTCCACCACCGTCCCGAAGATGCTGGTGAACATCCAGACCCAGACCAAAGTCATAACCTATGAGGACTGTATCACACAAATGAACTTTTTCATAACCTTTGCGGGGATGGACGACATTCTCCTGAGTGTGATGGCCTATGACAGGTTCGTGGCCATCTGTCACCCCCTGCACTACATGGTCATCATGAACCCCCGGCTCTGTGGGCTGCTGGTTCTGGTGTCCTGGATGACGAGTGTCCTGTATTCCTTGGTACACACCTTAATGGTGTTGCGGCTGTCCTTCTGTACAGAAGTAGTGATCCCCCACTTTTTCTGTGAAATCAATCAGATGATCCAACTTGCCTGTTCTGACACCTTTCTTAATAACGTGGTGATGTATCTTGCAGCTGTGTTGCTGGCTGGAGGTCCCCTTGCTGGGATCCTTTACTCTTATTCTAAGATAGTTTCTTCCATACATGGGATCTCATCAGCTCAGGGCAAGTTTAAAGCATTTTCCACCTGTGCGTCTCACCTCTTGGTTGTCTCCTTATTTTATTTTACGAGCCTAGGAGTGTACCTCAGCTCTGCTGCTACCCAGAATTCCCACTCAAGTGCCACAGCCTCGGTGATGTACACGGTGGTCACGCCCATGCTGAACCCCTTCATCTACAGCCTGAGGAACAGAGACATAAAAAGGGCTCTGAAAAGAATCGTTGGGATCCAGTGATATAAGAAACAATCATCCAAAGGCTGAAGACATGCCCATGATTGAAGGGCTCAAATCCTCAGAGCCAGGAACTGCCAATCTTTGATCAGACTGTGGAAGTAGAATCTACTCCTTCTGTTTATTTCTTGGCATTTCCATTTGTTTGATCAACTTCTCTCTACATTTAAGGAACTCACTTCATTAAGCTTCTGCTGTGACTGAAATACAGACGGTTTCTCCTTTGTCTATTTGCAGGTGTCCCCAAAGTTTACCCCAACCTTGGGTCACGAATGCCTGAAATTTCTGTATCTCACATGGGACTAGTTGGATTTCTTAAAATTAATTACATCTCAAATGACTTATACCATGTCGGGTAAATTTCCCCTAGATTTCCTGAGATCATTATCATGAATTATATGCTTCATATGGAATAAAGCTACACTTGATCAGTAAGCCATTTCCATCATTTTACTGTCAAGGAGAATACAAAAGCACAGTTTCCACCTTGAGTCTCAGTCTTTTCCTTCAATTCCTTTAGGACTCCACCTGATGATGTGGACTCTAACATTGTTCCATTCAAGCCTCAGGCAATTCACACCCCGCGCTGGCTAGGAAAGCCTAAGCACTCACCGGCACCCATGTGCTTGTCCACACTCCTACAGTCCTTTCCCTGACCACAGCCTATGCCTTGGCCGCACCAGCCCTTGGGTTCTTATTGTGATTGCAGGACACATGTCAGCAACATCTATCAGAGAACTCTAATAACCCCAGGTTTATTACTCATGTATGCTGGAGGGCACATGGGATGGTCAAAAGCCATTCTGGGAGGTGTCAGAAGGGGAGAGAGAGTCAAGAGGAAAAGAGAGAGAGAGGAAGCTGTTGAGGGATCTGGCTTTCTCAAAGACCACGGCCAGGGTGGGTAGCTGGTGTTGGGCTCACACGTTCTTGGAGAATTGTATTGAGTAGAATGTGTGGGCTGAAGGGGAAAAGCTGATTCACTCATGTGTCAGTCTCTAGTTTATAAAGGGCTTTCTGAATTGGTACTTCGTGACTGGGGGTAGCCGAGGGCTTATCTGGTGATTGTGGAACACATCTGATGATATGTTTATTCAACATGGTTGTGTTCGAAACGGACCCGGGAAAAATACGTCATTTCAGTCACTTGCGTTAAACATGCCCTTATGCTTTGCAAGTGGTCTCTTGGTTGTAGTCTGTTACTCAGCTCTGGGTCCAGAATTCCTACCATAGTCACTGGGAAAACCTGATTAGCTAATCTAGATCTCCTAGTGGAGTGTACTTAGGCAAATTTGAATAAATAGATCGACCTGATATGTTCTTCGTATCGGCCTGACTATAAGTATGAGGAGGCAAACTTTCGAAACACTCATTTTGTGACACACAAAATATTTCTCTCATTTTTTAAAAACATCACAGTTCATGCTATGCACCTATTTATTAAAGCATGGAAGAGGTGTTCACCACTGAGGGAGTTTGTTCATCGAGGCACAGGATTGCTTAGTGTCTTCTACGTTTTATCACTGAATTATCTTCCTGTTTCTGCTTGAAAACTTTTAATGTGATCCGCTCATATGATTCTTTGCATTGTTACACGAAATAGCTTCCTTTTCCTGATATATGTCACAAATCCCACGGGATGGCGAATGCACAGTATCAGCACCATCTATATAATACGTCCTTTCTGCTCTGAAATCTCTTCCACCTGCTTCACCAGAGGAAGCTTCACCCAAGAACTGCATGTCCTGCCAGTCATGTGGGTCAGGGTTACCAGTTCTTCTGCACAAATGGGCATGTCCTTCAGAGTCGCCCAAGCTGACAAGCAGCCTGTTCAATCTGCTGCATAAATCCTTCTTTGCTCTAAAAAATAATAATAACAGGTGAAAGGGACTGGAGATTAGGATGTGGGCATATCTGATGGTGCCTTATTCTCCTTACTGTAAAAGCTTGTTCATCAGGGTATTATTTTGGTCACTTATAAAAGCAATAAACACAGATTTCACACAGCCTGAAGAATGAGCGAATACACGATCCTTTCACAATTACAGGCACGCAAGGACAAGATTTGGGGCAGAAGCCTTCATGCTATGTACGCTTATCTCTAACACAGGATCATCTTCTTGCTAATCAAACAGTGGTTCACAGACTCAGACCTGCGCTTCGGCATCACCCAGGAGCTTGGAGAAATGCAGAATCTCTAAGATTTTGCGTTTGTAGTGGGATCCGTGTGGATTCATGGGCACGGTGAAGTTGGAGATATGATGGTCCAGCTGGGTTTCTCACTGTTATTGGTGGACATTGGTGGCAGGATAACAGTATTTTGGGGTGCTTTCCTGTGGACTGTAGGTGTTTGGCAGCTTCCCTTCAGACTTTGACAGACGTCCCAGGGGAAAATTCATTTTTGGCTGAGAACCGCAACCCCAAGATTGAGAACCGGAAGCATCCTGACAGAATCAAACTCAAGGGACACCACACACTCAGATATTAAATTTGGACAGATGACTAGACATCACCAAGCACCATTTATACATCGTAAAATGTAGTTCATAACTATGCCTCCTCAGGGATAAGATTTTATAAAGATTAAATCCAAACTCTCTGTGAGATGTTAAGCTCACATTGTAGTACATAACTAGATCTCAATACATCTGTTGTATTTAAGGACCATTTTATAACAAGGGACCAAATGACAGCTTTTAACCTGTTATAAAACAAGTGACAGAAAAGGTGTCTTGAAGCCAATCTCTGTGGCACCCAATGTTTATTATCAGAAGAAGTCATTTCTCTGCTTTATTATTTCTTTCTTTTTTTTAATATATGAAATTTATTGTCAAATTTGTTTCCATACAACACCCAGTGCTCATCCCAACAAGTGCCTTCTTCAATGCCCATCACTCACTTTCCCCTCTCCCCCACCCCCCATCTACACTCGGTTTGTTCTCAGTCCTCAAGAGTCTCTTATGGTTTGCCTCCCTCCCTCTAACTTTCTTTTCCCCTTCCCCTCCCCCATGCTCTTCTCTTAAGTTTCTCAAGATCCACCTATGAGTGAAAACATACGGTATCTGTATTCCTCTGCCTGTCTTCTTTCACTTAGCCTAACACTCTCTAGTTCTATCCATGTTGCTGCAAATGGCAGGATTTCATTCTTCCTCATTGCCATGTAGTATTCCATCGTATATATAAACCACAACTTTAGTATCCATTTGTCAGTTGGTGGACATTTAGGCTCTTTACATAATTTGGCTGTTGCTGAAAGCGCTGCTCGAAACATTGGGTGCACGTGCCCCTGTGCGTCAGCACTCCTGTGTCCTTGGGTAGATTCCTAGCGGCGTTGTTGATAAGAACAGTAGACACTGGGTCGCCTCGTGGGCTCAGTGGGTTCATCTTCTGTGTCTTGATTCCAGCTTAGGACACGACCCCCTGGTCATGGAACTGGGCCCCCAGATTGTTTCTGCACTGAGCATGGAGACTGCTTGGACTTCTCTCTCTCCCTCTTTCTCTGACTCTCTCTCTCTTAAAATAAATAAATAAACATTTAAAAAGCTTCTCCTTGTCCCTCTCTCCCTCCCTTCCTCTCCCCAACTCATGCTCTCTCTCTCCCTCTCTCTCAAAAACAAACAAAGAGGCAGACAGACAGCACTGGAAATGCTACAGCTGGGTCCCTAGGACAGGCAATGCTTGGAAGGCAAAGAGGACTAATCCCGGAGGGTTCCTTGGTCTTAGACTTGGAGGAAAGTGTGTTTCGGCCAAGATAAGGTGCCACAAGATTTACACATCAGGAAGGGGACAAGTTCAGGGAAAAGGGGAGGAAAAAAAGAACTGCATTCACTTGGTCTCTGACTTAGTCTTTTGGGAACCGAGATTCACTAGGAAAAAATACTTGTGTCCAGAGCAGTTTTCCACTTGGGAATATGAGATCAGAGGCTGGGGTACCAAGAGGGAAATGAGCTAATGAGCGGATACGGGGAGCTGTAAATACTCTCTGGTCTCCTGTTAGCCTGTGCAAACTTCGATGGGAAGGGACAAGGTCTCCCTTGTTCTTCCAGGCCCTAATTATGGCTGGGGCCCATGCTTTACTCCGTCCTGCTGACTCAGCTGAGAACAGAGCTTTAGTCCCTACCATCTGCAGTCCAGGGAGGCATTCAGACTTGTCACAAGGAGACCTTGTCAGACACCCCAGCCAGGTGAGCCCAATGGCCCGGTGCACCATGGATGACAGGGTCAGAAGAATGGAAGCCAACTTCATTAACCTGTCTTCGCCTGAGAGCCAATTCAACTTAGTGCAGGACAGGTGATCACTGTGTTCATTTGTTTGATTAAGTGATGTATTTATTCAGTGGCTGTGTCAGTTTCACAGAGGGGATGCTCACACTTTTGTTGATCTTCCATATTCTATTACTTTAACTTACTATTAAGGCAATGGCAGTTTATTTTACCACCCGGTGACTCAGGAACCACACAAGTTTCTTAGATAATTGCTCTGCCTCATCCGTTTCATTCACCACCACCCCCACTCTCTGCCTCGATGTCTGTTGAACAGACTTTTTTATGTTTGTGTAAATCACAGCAGAAACTTGCCATTCCAAAATGGAGCCTCAAATTCATGTGTCCATGGGAGGCTTAAGAACTGGCATTTCTGGGAACCATTTCTATACTTTGCAGGTAAAAGATCGCTGATCTGGCCTCACTGGATTATTTGTTTTTCAGGTGTGGAGTTTGGAGTGTTCTTTATAGATTTTGGATACTAGCCCTCTGTCCGATATGTCATTTGCAAGTATCTTTTCCCATTCTGTCAGTTGCCTTTTAGCTTTGTTGATTGTTCCCTTTGCAGCACAGAAGCTTTTTATCTTCATGAGCTTCCGATAGTTAATTTTTGCTTTTAATCCCCTTGCCTTTGGAGATAGAGACACAGAATCTGAAGCAGGCTCCAGGCTCCAAGATGTCAACATAGAGCCCAATACACGATCCCAATGTGGGGCTCAAACTCATGAACCATGAGATTATGACCTGAGCTGAAGTTGGACACCCAACCAACTGAGCCACCCAAATGCCCCATCTACAAGGCATTTAACAAAGAGTTAGTATCTATTCTCTTCAACCTACTCCAAAATATTGAATAGGAAGGAAAGCTTCCAAATACATCAATCAGGCCAACATTACCCTGATGCTGGAACCAGACAACGACACCCCCAAAAGAGAAAACTATAGACCAGTATCCTTGATGAAGATAGATGCAAAAATCCTCAGGAAAATCCTAGCAAACCACACATGACAGTATATTTAAAAGATCATTCACCATGATCAGGTAGGATTTATTTCAGGGATACAAGGGTGTTTCAATATTTTGAAAATCAATGTTATACACATCAACAAAATGAAGGATAAAAATCATATGATCATCTCAATAGATGAAGAAAAATCATTTGACAAAATTCAACATTCATTCATGATAAAACCTCAGTAAAGTGGGGTTAGAGGCAACATATCTCCACATAATAAAGGCCACCTATGAAAATCCCATAGGTAGCATCATACTCAATGGTGAAAAGTCGAAAGCTTTTCCCGCAATGTCAGGAAGAAGAAAATATGTCCACTCACACTTATTCAACATAGTACTGGAAGTCCTAGCCACAGCAATCAGATAAGAAAAAGAAATAAGGGATATCCATATTGGTAAAGAAGTTAAACTGTCACTATTTGCAGATGACATGATACTATACATGGCAAATCCAAAAGAATCTACCAAAACATTCCTAGAAGTATGGATAAAGAAGATGTGGTATATATACACCTACAATATACAATCAAAAAGAGTGAAATCTTGCCATTCGAAAGAATGTGGATGGAACTAGAGTGTATTATGCTAAACGAAATAAGTCAGTCAGAGAAAGACAAATATATCATTTCACTCATATGTGGAATTTAAGAAACAAAACAGAAGAACATAGGGGAAGTGAAGGAAAATAAGTTAATAACAGAAGGAGTAAAACCATAAGAGACTCTTGAATACAGAGAATAGGCTGGGGGTTCCTGGAGGGGAGGTAGATTCAGGGTTAGCTAAATGGGTGATGGGCATTTATCTAAGGAGGGCACTTATTGGAATGAGCACTGAGTGTTCTATAGAAGTGATGAATCACTGGGTTCTACTCATGAAACTAATTCTACAGTGCATGTTAACTAACTTCATTTTACATACATACGTACATATGAAATTACTAGATGTATTACATTAATTCAGTAAAGTACAAGATACAAAATAAATACCCAGTAATCAGCAACGTTTCTGTACCTTAACAACGAAGCAGCTGAAAGAAAAACATTTAAAAACACCATTTACAATTGCACCAAAAAGAATAAAATATTTAGGAATCAACTTAGCCAAAAAGTGAAAGACCTATGTTCCAAAAACTATAATACACTGGTGAAAGAAACTGAAGGTAACATAAATAAATGGAAAGATATTCCATGCTCATGGATTGGAAGAATTATTCTTGTGAAAATGTCCATATTACCCAAAGCAAAGCAATCGACAGATTCATTGCAATCTCTATCAAAATACCAACAGCAGTTTTCACAAAACTAGAACAAATAATACTAAAATTTGTATGGAACTATAGAGGATCCTGCATAGCCAAAGCAATCCTGAGAAAAAAGAACAGACCTACCAGGTTTCAAGATATACTCCAAAGCTGTAGTAATCAAGACAGTATGCTTTTGGCACAGAAATAGACACATAGGTCAGTGGGACAGAATAAAGACCCCAGAAATAAAACATGACTAAATGGGTTTAATCTGTTACTTGGATGTAAATCTTTTAAAAAAATTTAAGAGGTGAGACTAAGGGGAAAAGACAGTCTTTTCTTTCTTTCTTTCTTTTCAATATATGAAGTTCATTGTCAAAATGGTTTCCATACAACACCAAGTGCTCATCCCAAAAAGTGCCCTCCTCAATACCCATCACCCACCCTCCCCTCGCTCCCACCCCACATCAACCCTCAGTTTGTTCTCAGTTTTTAAGAGTCTCTTATGCTTTGGCTCTCTTCCACTCTAACCTCTTTTTTTTCCTTCCCTTCCCCCATGGGTTTCTGTTAAGTTTCTCAGGATCCACATAAGAGTGAAACCATATGCTATCTGTGAAGACAGTCTTTTCAATAAATGGTGCTGGGAAAACTGGGCAGATACATGTAAAACAATGAAACAGGACCACTTTCTTACACCATACACAAAACCAAAAATGGATTAAAAACCTAAATGTGAGACATGAAACTGCCTGAAAAGAACAGAGGCAGTAATTTCTCTGACATCAGCTATAGCAACATTTTTCTAGACAAGTCTCCTAAGGCTAGGGAAAGAAAAGTAAAGATAAACTATTGGGATTCCATCAAAATTAAAAGATTTTACACAGCAAAGGAGACAAGAAAACAAAACAAAACAAAACAAACCTGATCTATTGAATGGGAGAAGGTATTTGCAAATGATATATCTGATAAAAGGTTAATATCTAAAATACACAAAAAATTCATACAACTAAGCAACAACAAAAAACCCCAAACCATCCTCTTAAAAATTGGGCAGAGGTTCTGAATTGACATGTCTCTAAAGAAGACATCCAGATGGCCAACAGACAAATGAAGAGATGTTCATCATCACTCATCATCAGGGAAATGTAAATCAAAACCACGATGAGATATCACCTCACACAGGTCAGAAGGGCTAAAATCAGAAACACAGCAAACAAGTGCTGGTGATGAAGTGGAGAAAAAGGCACCTCACACACTGCTGGTGGGAATGCAGCCACCGTGGAAAGCAGTATGGAGGGCCCTCAAAACTTGGAAATAGAACGGCAACATGATCCAATAAGTCCATTACTGTTTCCAAAGAAAAGAAAAACACCAATTTCAAAACATATATGCACCCCTATGTTTATTGCAGTATTCTTTACAACAGACAAGATATGGAAGCAACCTAAGTGTCTGTCAATAGAGGAATGGTTAAGGAAAATGTGGCACACAAACACACACACACACACACACACACACGAATATTTATCTGATGTGTCATTTACAAACATCTTCTCCCATTCTGTAGGAAGCCTTTTAATTCTTTTGTCTTCTTCACCGTGCAGAAGCTTTTTACATTGGTGAGGTCCCAATAGTTCATGTTTGCTTTTGTTTCTCTTGCCTACGGCAACATGGGTAACAAGAAGTTGCCATATTTGAGGTCAAAGAGATAGCTGCCTGTGTTCTCCTCTAGGATTTGGGTGGTTTCCTATCTCACATGTAGGTCTTTCATCCATTTTGAATTCATTTCTGTGAATGGTGTATGGTGTAAGAGAGTGGTCCAGTCTCACTGGCATGTTGCTCTCCATTTTGCCAATACCATTGTTTAAGAAACTGCCTTTTTTCCATTGGACACTTTTTCCTTCTTTGTCGAAGATTGACCATATTGTTTTGGGTCCATTTCTGGGTTTTCTATTCTATTCCATTGTTCTATGGGTCCGTTTTTGTGTCAGTACCATACTGTCTTGATGACTACAGCTTCGTAATACACCTAGAATTACCAAATGTTTTATAAATGTCAACTTTTAACCTGTATTAAACATATGAAACTCCTAGATGATTTGTCAAAAGAATATCAAATCCAAGGTTTATTAAACCCATGGTTGTACAGCAAAGGAACACACTTTTTCTTGTTGAAGAAAGAATAGGTATTTTCTAGACTATCAGGAGTTGTGTTCCCACCACAACTCAATGTTCGGAGAACCAAGGGGCATAGACAAGACAAGTTCCTGAGTCCTAGATTTGGAAAAAGAAACTTTCACTCAGGTCTGTGAAAAGTTTCAATGTTAGACAAGCCAGGGAAGTTCGAGGAGGAGCAATAAAAATTGCATATGCCTGAATTCTAATCTGATCTCTTGGGAACAGGGAATCTACAGGAAAAAATTCCATTCTGTCCAGATAAGTTCCCATGGGGAGATGGGCTCAGGGGTTGGAGTAACAATGGGAAATGTGTCTAACGTTTCAGACACATTTTGCTGTGTCAGAGGAAGCAAACATAAGGAGCTGTAAATATCTCCTTGGCTGCAGATCCAGAACATGTTTAATCCGAAGCCGGAGGAGACATGGTTTTTGCATTTGGATTCTTAAGTCTGCTTTGGGGACCAATGCTTCACTCCTTCCTGTTCTGGGAATAGAACTTGCTTTCCATCATCAACAAACAGGGAGGAATTCTGACTTCCACCTGGAGACCTTCCTCTCAGAGACCCCATCTAGGTGAGTCTCAGAGCTCAGCAGGTATTCCAGGGAAGGTTCCGAGAGAATGCAATCTGAAAGCTTTCCTCTGAGGTCACCTGACAGCCTAACCATCCTGGTCTCGGAGCCAAAAGCGCATTGTGTTTGATGGCACGGTGAACTCTTTCATTTTTTTAAGGTTTACTTATATTTGAGCGAGAGATGGAGACAGAGTAGGAGTGCGGGAGGGGCACAGAGAGAGGGGGACACAGAATCTGAAGCCGACTCCAGGCTCTGAGCTGTCAGCACAGAGCCTGACATGGGGCTCGAACTCATGAAATGCGAGATCATGACCTGAGCCAAAGTCAGACGCTTAACTTACTGAGCCACCCAATCTCCCCCATTTATTTTTTTATGTTTATTTACTTTTGAGAGAAAGAGAGAGAGAGGCAGAGTGTGAGTGGGGGAGGACCAGAAAGAGAGGGAGACATAGATCTGAGGTAGGTTCCAGGCTCTGAGCCATCAGTACAGAGCCTTATGTGGGGTTGGAACTAACCAACTGCGAGATCATGACCTGAGCTGAAGTCAGACGCTTAACCGACTGAGACACCCAGGTGCCCAACCCACTCATTTATAATCAATTTATTTAAGATGTGAAAAAAAGGTAATGTCTGTTGAAATTAGCAATATAAGGATTATTGTTGAAAGTTAAGTGGTGGGAATAAAAGATCAGTTGGGTGCGACTAACGAGGGAACGCCGGGTACTGTCTTCCAGGATAATCTGAACATTTCCAAAGAGTTTTGCAGTTAAAGGAAATATGAAAATACACTATTAGGTATGGAAGGAGGTGCAGTGAGGGAATTTAAACAATATTTTTAAGATGGGGTATTTTGGAGCATATTCTGTATCTTTTAGAAAGGTCCAGACCAACGGAGGGAGCCACGACCTGGCAACTGCAGTTCTGGAGACATACATCTCACAGAATCTTCTCTCCATTACGTCACATAAGAAGTTTATTTAAAACGCAAACAGGCATATGCTAGAGGGTTTTATTTTGCACTTATTTCATTACCTGGAGGACGAATTTATGTTGGGGTTTATTGGCCATTTACTTTCCCTGTCGTAAATTATCAGTGTAATTTCTTTGCCTTTTACATTGAGTCTGAGTTTTCTTTTCTTTGTTTGATGCTCCTGCTGAATCATTTTCTTCCTTCCTCTTGATTGCATTTTTTCACACAAATAATTCTACTCCTGAAACCAATATTACACTATATTTTAACCAACTAGAATGTAAATAAAAACTTAAAAAAACAAAAAAAAAATTTGCAAATTTTAAGCCAAGTTTACTATTTGCTGTTTAATTCTTGTATGTATGTACAGATATATTTTCTGG
This sequence comes from Panthera leo, assembly GCF_018350215.1. Taxonomy (NCBI): domain Eukaryota; kingdom Metazoa; phylum Chordata; class Mammalia; order Carnivora; family Felidae; genus Panthera; species Panthera leo. The sequence continues at coordinate 10,837,051 of NC_056680.1, read as the reverse complement.
GTGGTGTGAGAGTTTATAAACTTTGAGTGGTCAAATCTACCAGTCGGCCATACTTTCTGCCCACCCCTTGCTTTCTATGTGCCTTGTAGTAATAAACTGCCTTTTGTATGTATTGCCACCTACCTCCCATCTGTGCTTCCTCACTGCTACCTTTTGTTTTGTTATTGGATCTATTTTCTAAACTAGAAATCGTCCTTCTGCCGTCCTGTGGAAACATGAATTTCTCTTGCATTCAACTTATATCTTTCTCACAAGTGTGTGAGACCCCACCTGTGTTTGTATAGGATGAAATTATAATTTTATAGTCTGCTCCCTGCATTATTTTTAAAGTCAGTTATAATCATAATTTTTGTTTTCCTATTCTTTTTTGAGGTTTTTGCCTATTCCATTTTGATTTTGAGACGTGTGTTAATGTGATGAAATTATATTTTATATCTTCTCCTACAGAAGAGTCTTTTTAACTCAATTTTAATTAATAAGTTTATTTTGAATTCACTATTTATCCAAGTTTTCTTCTCTCTGCTATTCCTTGTATTTTATAAGTTCCATTTTCTAAAAATGTTTTGCTATATAAATGCACACCTTTATGAAACAGCAAAAAAATGAATGAAAGAAGTGAGGTCCTGCTCATTTGGACCTTACATTAAATGAAGAAAGCAGAGTGGGGGAAATAAATGTGTATATGACACAAGGTTCTCAGGGATAGACATATGAAGAAAGGAAACACGTTTTTGCACACTCACGTGCACACACATGTAACTCAACAAGGAGAACCACGAGTGATTGGTCTGCACCCTGACCACGTACGACGTGCTCTGATATTATCTGTTGTGCCTTAGTTTTTCTATTCTAGTTTATTCCTGCAAACCACACCCTGACCCCACAAATGGTCCCAGTCTCAGAATATGGAAAACATTCCTCTCCTTGGTTCTCTGTTCCTGTGCTAATAGCTCCCTGTTTGTGTTCTCTCTCTTGTCATTGACAACTCCTGTGAGCACAATCTCTCATTCGTTCATGCAATATGCATTTATTACTACTGTCCCCAACCAAACTATGTCTGGGGGTAAAGGGTGGGAGTAAGTATAACATGCCCAGGGCACCCACAGTCTAGCAGGGAAACATATATGGAATTAAATAAAAATTACAGTGATAACACCACATCTAAATTATCACAAAAGAAAGTCTTTTTTTTCTTGTGGGAATGTCAAAACACACACCCACAGTCACACACAGACTCACACACATTCATGAAGGAGACGACTCCTTGCTGTCTGAAAGAGGAGATGGGAGTTTCGAGACAGAAGAGGTGAAAACTTCCAAATAGACCACTGGATGATTCCAACCAGAGGGGAAGCAGGTGTGTAGGGGCTCGGAGTCTTGAGGCTGGGGCTTGAGATGAAGCTACAACTCAAGTTCAGTGTTGGTAGAATTGATGTGGGTGAGGCAGCATGAGTGCAAAGCTGTTGGGTCAGTCAGGGGAGGCAAGCCAAGTGTTGGAAATATGGATTTGGGGTTCATTCTCCAGGGGGGGAGTCAGATGAAAGCATTAAATCAGGAAGGTGGACAGTAAAGTAATTGTAATATAGAGAGATCTCTCGGGGGTAAATGTGAATATTGGCTAGAGGGGTGCTAGCCTGTGATGGGTGGAGAGAGGAAGAAAACTGAAATAGGGCTGTATACCTGAGGCCCCAGAAGTGGGGAAGTGATGGGGACTTTGAGAGAAGAAAAAGTCGCTCAAATCTCCTCACCAGTAAGAAGCACTCATTATCCATTGAGGGAACTATGCTAAGTTCTTTATGGCGCATTCACTAAATCTGCCAACCACCTGAGCAGGATAGATACCTCTAGCCCTACTATTTGGGGAAGGATATTAGCATTGACAATAGTTTGGTTGGGATGGTGGGGGAAAAGAAGAGAGGGAAGCAAACCAGAAGAGACTAATAAAGATAGAGAACAAATTGAGGGTTGATGGAGGCAGGTGGGTGGGGATGGGCTAGATGGGTCATGGGGATTAAGGAGGGCAATTGCTGCCATGAGCACCGGGTGTTGTAAGTGATGAATCACTGATTTCTACTCCTGAAAACAATATGTTGCACTGTATGTTACCTGAGTAGAATTTAAATGAAAAAAAGAGTAGTTATCTCGGTTCTCCAAGTTCAAAAAGCAAACATATGTAGATCCAAAATTCAAAACACGAGTCTCTGATGATGATGATGGTTTTGCATTTTATATCATTTATAAGAGGTGGGGTTTTGTTAGCAAATAACCTTTTAAAATCCCCCACTTTTGTTGTACTCTGTACATTACCCTTAGAGAATTGTGGGGGTTTTCCCTTGCTTGTTATTTAGCGGGATGTCTTGATAACTTAGACATCCTAACTTTTCCTTTTAGATAAATTGCTTTTTGCCGCTTTATTATTCTGGGCATCAAGGAGATGTACCTGGGGTTGGGGTGTTGCCAGAACCAGGGACACTTTCTCGTCATCACCACCAGGGGCCACCTGAGCTCATTAGATCTTTCTCCCCACTTTTCTTGCTGTCAGTTTTTGAATTTGATTTTTGTTTCTGTAAATACTGGACACAAAATGATCACCTTAAATTCGAGACCCATATCTACATGCTCACTGGAGACTTATCTACTAGAATTTGGATGTTTTTGCAACTTATAGGAAAGACAATCTGATATTGAACAGCTTGCCTTGTATCATTGTTTGCCTAATTATTGTGACTGGAGGTGAGAATAGTCTGGTTGTGACATGGTCCAAGGAGGCTATAGAGCATGCGTGTGTGTGTGTGTGTGTGTGTGTGTGTGTGTGTGTGATGAGCAGTTCTCAAGACAGAGGTCCTGGAACCCATACCTCCAATACATGACCCTTAATATACAGGTGCCAGATTACTACTGACAATGAATATAAGAAGGGTGCCTATTTCTACTCAAAGATTCCTTGGAGAAGAAATTAATAAAGTGCAAGGAACACCATGTGAAGGAGGGGTTCCTTGTGCCGGGAAGTTTCATCAGTGTCAGGGAGGCCACCTCATTCCTCCACATTCCCTGCCACCACCTCTCATCAGTCTTCCTCTCGCTCCTTCCCCTGGACACACTGGCTTTCTTTTGAGCCTGGGTCTTTAACACAATATGCAAACAACAAAAGGCAGCATGGTGAAGGGGAGTGGGAGACACTGGCTTCCGGTTGAGGAATTCCTTCCATGTTCAGGAAGGGGAGACTCATAGGAGTGAAAGGCCCAGCGGAGGGAATACTGTCAGTGATGCTGTCACAGGCTGTGTGGTGACAGATGGCAGCTCCAAGCCTGGTGAGCAGGGCGTGATGTTGACACTTGTCGAATCACTGTGTGGCGCCCCCCAAACTAACGTGACCTGGTGTGTCGACCACCCTCATGCTTTAAAAAATTAATTTAGAAAAACCCACGTCTTTCCTCAGAGCCGTCGCACTCATAGTTCCCTCCGACGGGCACGCTCTTCCCCAGAGGACCTTGTGTCTCCTGTCTCCTCGAGGGCTCTGTTTACATGTGTGCCAGTGTGCCCGAACAACCAGGAAGAGCCATCCCTCCATCCACGCTTCCCTTTACACAGGCTTTGTTTTTCTTCACAGCACCTGTCACCTCCTGACATTTTACCTGGTCTCCTTTGCTTATCCCCTTTCTCCATCACTGAACCCTCCAGGCTTTTGTTTCTTGACAGTTATACTCTTTACCTGGAGGTTAGTGAGTGTTCAAAGTTATTCCTCAAACGTATGACAGATTTCAGAATTTCTCATTAAAAATATATAATAGATGACTAGTTGGGGAAAAAGCTAACTGGGGGATGTGAAGCTCTAGTTAGAGCTGGCATGGGGAAGGGATTTTTCCCCTGAGATTTTTCCCTGAGAGGGGAAATTTCTGTAAAAAACTATAGATATTGATCTTTTGAATGCAAAATAAGAATTGTAGAATTTCAACGATATTTGCAATGTTCATTTTGAGAAAATTAGTCATGTTATTTCTTCGTTCCCCAGTAGTCATCTCCAGCATATGGAAACAGGAAATGATACACAAATTTCAGAGTTTAATCTTCTGGGATTTTCAAAGGGACCAGAGCTGCAGCCCCTCACATTTGGGCTTTTCCTCTCCATGTACCTGATCACTGTGTTTGGCAACCTGCTCATCCTCCTGGCCGTCAGCTCTGACTCCCACCTCCACACGCCCATGTACTTCTTCCTGGCCAACCTGTCCTTTGTAGACATTTGCTTCACCTGCACCACCGTCCCAAAGATGCTCTGGAACATCCAGATCCAGAGTAAAGTCATAACCTATGCAGGCTGCATCACTCAGATGAACTTTTTCCTTCTCTTTGCTGGATTGGACAACTTTCTACTGTCTGTGATGGCTTATGACCGGTTTGTGGCCATCTGTTACCCCCTGAACTATATGGTCATCATGAACCCCCGGCTCTGTGGGCTGCTGGTCCTGGTGTCCTGGATCACGAGTGTCCTGCATTCTTTGTTACAAACTTCAATGGTGCTGCAGCTGTCCTTCTGTACAGAGGTAGAAATCCCCCACTTTTTCTGTGAACTCAATCAGATGATCCAACTTGCCTGTTCTGACACCTTTATTAATAACTTGGTGATGGATCTTGCAGCTGTACTGCTGGGTGGTGCTCCCCTGGCTGGGGTCCTTTACTCTTATTCTAAGATAGTTTCCTCCATACGTAGGATCTCATCAGTTCTGGGCAAGTATAAAGCATTTTCCACCTGTGCGTCTCACCTCTCGGTTGTCTCCTTATTTTATTGTACGAGCCTAGGAGTGTACCTCAGCTCTGCTGCTACCCAGAGCTCCCTCTCAAGTGCCACAGCCTCAGTGATGTACACGGTGGTCACACCCATGTTGAACCCCTTCATCTACAGCCTGAGGAACAAAGACATAAAGAGGGCCCTGAAAAGAATCGTTGGCATTCCAGCAATGCATGGGACAATCGTCCTGAGGCCAAAGACATGCCCATGATTGCAGGGCTCAGAGCCTCAGAGCCAGGAACTCCTAATCTTTGATCAGTCTGGGGAAGTAGAACCTGCTCCTTCTATTTATTTCCTGGCATTTCCGTTTGTGTGAATTCAACTTCTCTATACATTGAGGTAACTCACTTTATCAAGCTTCTGCTCGGTCTGGTATACCATTTCATCTTTCTCCACTTTCATACGTTCCCAGTGTTTTCCCAATTGTTGGATCACAAATGCCTGGAAATTTCTTTACCTTACGATGGAAAGGTTGGTCTCCTTAAAAATAATTTCATTTCAAATGATTTCTACCATGCCACATAAATTTTCCCTAATTTTCCCCAAAGAATAATCCCAAGGTGGGTTATTCATGTGGAAAAACACTACATTTGGCCCCTAGGCCCTCAACATAATTTTCTTGTAGATGAAAACACAAAACCACTGCTTTCACCTGGAGTCTGTCAATCCCTTTTAAGTCCCTTCCTTAAGAACTCTTTGATGATGTGGACTCTAGCAAGGGTCCATTTAAGCCTCAGGCTATTGACACCAAGGCTTAGGTAGGAAACCCCAGGCATTTGCTTATGCCCTTGTGCTTGTGGACATTCCCACAAGTGTTTCCCTGACCAGAGCCTATGCTGTGACTGCCCTGGCCTTTGGGTTCTTATTTTGGTCACAAGACACACCTCAGCAACACCCATCTGGGAACTCTAAAAACACAAGGTTCATTGCTCACAAATGTTGAGGGCACATGGGATTCCCAAAAGCCATTGAAGGAGGTCTCAGAGAGGGAGAGACTTTAACAGGGAAGGAAAGAGAGCACTATGAAGGATCTGGCTCTTGGGGGGTCCATGGGGGGAGTGACTATGTTTTTCTGGGCTCATTTTTTATGGATGAATTTAAAACATGAGTGGAGTTGGAGGATGGGCCGAATGGGCCAAGGAGAGGGGGAATGGAGTGATGGAAAGATCAATAATGAGAATGGAAGACACAGTGTATGGAACATAGTCATCGATGATGTACTAGCGGTAATGCGACAGGTGTCAGTACACCTGTGTGAGCCCCCCATAAGTACAGAGAAGTTGAATCACTGTATTGCAGACCTGAAACTAAGGTAACATCATGTGTCAAATACACTCATGTAAACAGTTAAAGAAAAGGAATAAAATATTATCCCCCAGTTCTCAAAAATAACAACAGCAAAAACCAGACAAAAAGCCCAGTAATGGAATGTGGGCACCGAACGGGAAAAGCAGGGTCACTCACAGTTGTTACCTAGATTACCAGGGCTTTCTAATGGGGGGATTTGTGGGAGGGGTGGCCTGCATGATTGTATAGTAACTGATTCATACACTTGGCAATGTGTTAATACGAATGGTGGTCTTTGAAATGGATGCCTCAGAAATCAAAAGCCTAATGTCAGGCAATGACTGTACAAACAGGCTTCTGTGTCTCATAACTGGACTCTGTTGTTGTTGTTGTTGTTGTTGTTGTTGTTGTTGTTGTTTTTCTGTTATTCAGCCCGAGGTCCAGAGGCCTATCATAGCCACTGGCAAAAACTGATGAGCAAATCTGTACCTCCCCGTGGAGTCAACATGGAAAGACAAATTGGAATAAACACATTGATCTAATATGTTCTTGGTGTCAGAGGAGACCATAAACCCGAGGAGGCAAAGCACCCATTGTGTTCCTAAGCAAAATATTTCTTTTTCATGCGCTGCCTCTATTTATTGAAGCATGGAGGCTTTGTCCGCAGCTGAGGTGGTTTGTTCACTGAGGTACGGGGTTGCTTAGTGTCTTCTGTTTTATCTCCGAATTCACTTCCCGTTTCTTCTGAAAGCTTTGCAACGCTACCTACTATCATGAGTCTTCCTACCGTCGCATGAAATAGGTTCTTTTTCCCAGTATTTGTCACAAATGATGGCAAATGAACAGTATCAGCCCCGCCCATTTCGTGCCTCCGTCCCTCTCTGAAATCGCTCCCACCTGCACAACCAGAGGATGCTTCACACGAGAGCTGGATGTCCTGCTCGCATGTGGCTCAGGGTCCCCAGTTGTTCTGCACAAACGTGCATGTCCTTCAAACTCTCCCAGTTACCCAGAACGGAGCCCACTTGTTCGTAACGTCGTGGGAAATAAACTTGAATCACAGAACGATCATGAGTGCTCTCCTCAACGTCAGATCATTTGCCACAAGTAAAAATCAGCACATCTTCTAAGTGTCTAAGGTCCGCTCGCTTGGGTTATTGTGTCAGTCAGCTACTGCTGTATAACAGGCGGTCCCTGTCAAATGACATATCATAATACCTTTACAATCAAATGGAATCATGTGCAGGGGAGCGTTTCTGATCTCTGCTGGGCTCCTCGTGGGTCTGGGGTCAGGTGTGAATCTCTACATTGTTTTTCTCTTGTTGAGCTTGGCTGTAGTGCTCTTCTGTCTTCAACCAATTTATGGTCAGATACGGTTCCCGTATGGAGGTTAATCTTTTCTTTATGGAAACAAACTGCTTTATCATGTGAATTACTTAAATGTAATTCCATCGTTCATAAATCCATATTAACATTTGGCGTCCTTCCCCATTAGAAGTGTTATCTCCCAGCTCTTAAGTGAGAATCAGCTACCCGTTCTCTAGATCCTAACCTTAGCCATGCCCCATTCGATTTTTTTCCACTGAATTAAATCATCGGAGTGTAATTACACACTATAACCTGCATATGTAAAGTGTGCGCTTTGGTGAATTAAAGGAGCCACACGCAAATGAACAGGAGATGTTTCCAGTTTCTATTTGTGTATATGGTAATACTGTCACATAAGCTCTAACTGCTTTGCTGGAGAGTTTCTTTTCTAAGTTTATTTATTTATTTTGAGAGAGAGAGAGAGAAGGAGAGAGAGAGAGAGAGATGGGGGAGGGGCAGAGACGGGGAGAATCCCAAGCAGGCTCCACAGTGATGCAGGGCTCAGTGCCGTGATGCGAGGTAACTTCTAAACATTCAAGCATCCTGAGACTTTGCTGCGTTCATGTGTCAGCTCTAGCAGTTTTGTGGTGGAGTCTTTCGACTTTTCCACGTAGAGTATCTTTGCCAATTTGGATGCCTTTATTTCATTTTGTTGTCTGATTGCTGAGGCTAGGACTCCCAACACTATGTTACACAGCAGCGGTGAGAGTGGACATCCCCGTCATGCTGCTGATCTTCGGGGGAAAGCTCTCAGTCTTCTCCCATGGAGGGTGATAGTAGCTGTGGGCCTTTTTTTGTACGGCTTTTATGGTGTTAAGGTATGTTCCTTCTATCCCGACTTTCTTGAGGATTTTTATCAAGAAAGATTCTGTATTCTGTCGAATGCTTTTTCTGCATCCACTGACAGGATCATATGGTTCTTGTCCTTTCTTCTATTAATGTGATGTATCACATCGATTTGCAAACATTGAACCAGACTTGCAGCTCAGGAATGAATCCCATGTGATCATGGAGAATAATTCTTTGGATACACTGTTGAATTCAATTTGCTAGTATCTTAAGAATTTTTGCAGGATATAAAATCAATGTACAGAAATCGGTTGCATTTCTATACAGCAATAATGAAGCAACAGAAAGAGAAATCAAGGAATTGATCCCATATACATAGACCTGGAGGAAACTGTAACTCACAGTGGTGCTGTGAGTTGACTCATCAGGAAGGGGTCACATTCATGGAAAAGGAAGAACAAAAAACCTAACTGCAGTTACTACTTCCAAACTGGTCTCTTGGGATCAGAGAGTCATTAGAGAAATGTCCTTTGTGTGCCAAAGGGTTGTCCACTTGGGAGCCATGCTGGAGTAAGAAGAGAGACATGTACTTAACGAGCAGATACAGGCTGCCGAAAATACCTCCTAGTCTCCTGTCTGTCAGTGTGTGCAACCTTAGACAGGAGTGGGTGTGGTTTTCGTCTGTTTGTTCTGAGTACTAATAATGGCTGGGGGCTGATGCATCTCTGACCTTCCTGCTTTCTCCATTGAGGAGAAAATGATCTATAATCTAGCATCCAGGGAGGAATTCAGCATCCAGGGAGGGATTCAGACTTCCACAAAGAGACCTTCCTGTCAGACAACTCAGCCTCGTAGTCCGTGGATGAGAGGGTCAGACAGAGTGGAAGTCGAGAACACTAAATGTCATCTCCTGAGGGCCAATCCAATTTAGCCCAGAGCATATCGCTGTGTCCGTGTGTTTGCTCGTTTAATTAAGTTATAATGTATTTATTCAGTGCTAATGTCAGTTTCGCCCGAATGACTGCCATTCACACTTTTGAAGATCTTTCTTATTCTATATCATTCAATTGCTATTATGGCCATGCTAGAAAAAATATGTTGAGATTGTTAAATTCACTGCGTGTTTCTAATGGAGTATAATTTTGTCCCCCAGGGGACATTGATCAATGTCTGGAGACACTTTGTCTGTCACACTGGAGAGGGGTGCACAGAGGTCAGGGATGCTGTGAACATCTTACAGGGCACAGGACGCTCCCCACCACAGGGCAGGCTCTGGGCAGGGTGGGTGCAGAGACTGGGAAACTCCTGGTGAAAGAATGTCAGTATCTGTAATACAGTCACTTTCAGGTTCTGCCTTCAACCTTGTAACACTTACTCTTATGCCAACAAATTCAGAATAACCCTTTGGCTCCTATTTGAAAGTTTCAATCACAAACAGTGTAACAGTCCTGTAAGTTTTTTTCCAGGCTGCTGGGTGAAAGAGACAGTTCTTGTTATTTTCCTAAACCATCCCTCAGTTTCAGCCAAGGTCATATGTTTGATGACCATTCTGATTGGTTTTATTATTGTTATATGCCCATAGGTTATTTTCTCTTTCTCTCTCTTTTATTTTTAAAACATTATCAACATTTCAAACGATTTCCTGAGATCATTGTTTCTCAATTGATTTTTGCAACATGTTTTGATCATAAAATTTTTTAATTTTATTTAAATAAATCTATCTTCTTACTTCTGAGATTATGGCTTTATTTAGTGGGTTTGCTCACCTGTGAATGTTGTATGTAGTTTCCTTGATGTTCTGCTATATTGTATGGCTACACTTACACTGAGGTCACAATCCCTCTGATGTTGGTAACGTGTCTGCGGGAGAGGACCAGTTTCATATTCTTCCAGATAGATATCCATTGATGCCAGTATTAGTTTCGATATCCCTTTATTCTAGATGTTATTTAGCAATTCAACCTTTTCCAATGAAATGAAATGCAACCTTGCCATATGGTCAATGTCCTTATACTTTGAGACCTAATTTCTGAGTCATCCCACAAATACAAACCGAGCATTGTAGGAACATTATATATTACATTTTTTCGCGTGTAGGCCATTGACAATTTAGTTATGAATCCATGTTGATATCATTAACAGTTTCTTTTTTATAGCCAATTTCAGTGAGTTTTTAGTTTTCTCATAATTTTGCTGTGGACAGTTCTTTGGAAACTAGTCATTTTCACCTGGTTTCATTTTCCCTTTATTTTTTACAATCTATAATTTTTCATATCCTTGTGGTTTTCATACTAACCATATATTCACACACATTGTGACAAAAACAAAAGTGAACAAAAAGGTGAAATCCCTTCACCAGCGTATGTTTCTGTGTAGCACCAAGGACAGAGAACAAAAATATAAATATACGGATGGCATCATGCGGTCAAGCGTAATCATGTGAAACAAGTTATTTGGTACAAAACTGGACTGTCCTGATGTCGGGAGCATTTACAGAGCATGGTCTGGGGAAGCCTCTGTCCACTGGCTGACATACAGAATGAGGATTCGAGGTGCCCCTTGGGTTTGTGAAAAAGAGACCAATACCCAGAGTCCAAGAGTATCAATGAGAGGATGTCACATAGGGAAGGGAGACGAGTGCCTGGGTGGCTCAGTGGGTTAAGAGACCTCTTCTTGCTTTCGGCTCAGCTCAGATCTCACCGTTCGTGAGATCCAGCCCCATGTTGGGCTCTGTGCCCACAGCATGGAGCCTGCTTGGGACTCTCTCTGTCCCTCCCCTCCTTTGTGCTCTCTCTCTCTCACCCTCCCTCCCCTGCTTGTGCTCTTTCTCTCTCTCTCTCTGAAAGAAATAAACATTAAAAAGCGAAAGGGATAACAGGGCTGCCCTCACCTGCTGTCAGCCCCCATGAAGACGAATTGCCCAAGTAATGATGCGAGAGGCACATGAAAGCGAAGTCTTCCGTGGTTGACCTTGTAACTGCGCACCTGGCAGCCAATCGCGTGCGCTTCCTTTTGTGAAGTGTTGGCTTATCCCTTTGCTCATTTTTTCCCTTGGCCCCACCATATGTAAGGTGTTTGACATTAGGAATATATCGGCACTTTCGTCTTTGGGGGAGGTAAATGTGTTCTCACATAGTTTTTGCTGGGCATCGGGGGAGGTGGTCGGGTGCAAAGCTGCCAGAAACGAGGACTGTTCGGCACAGTCCCTCGGGGACCCTCTGAGCTTCTTGGATCCTTGAATTTCAGTAAATAAAATTTAAAAAGTTGGGGTACTAACCTCTTTGGTTGTGTAATAGTTTAGCAGAAACAATTAGGAATTTCATTATTAGATCACAAGTTACAAACTGTCATTTTTCCCTCATAATGAAGTGTTTATTAATTATAAGAGATACATTTTGATTTTCTGCAGCATAGACTAGCTTAGCACCCTAAAGGGACTCTATGGTTTAATTTTTACAAAAGTACAATCTATGATGTAGTACTTTCATGAGCTGTATTTGCTATTGTAGAAATGGGCTCAGAGGAATTCAATGTTCTGCTCAAAGGCACAAGCCGATCAGCATGTAGTCTTAATTGGAATGATGTCGGGATGTTTCCGGTTCTGAAACTCTGGGAAGTGGTTCCCAACCAGAGTTGCTCTTGGGATTTCTGTCCATGTCTGAAGAGGTGCTTCTGAATACCATCAGCCACAGGACAGCACTCGACAAAAATAGTTATCCAGCTCCAAGGGTCAATGGCGAGAAGGTGAGGAAACCTGTTCCACACTAAGGTTTCTCCACTTCCCTGTGCACACAATTCACCAGGGACTGTAGTTGAAATGCAAATTCCTCAGGTCTCCAGGGGCCCCGAGGACACTGCTTCTCTAACAAGCTCCCTGGTGGGTTTGATGCCGCTGGTCCTGGATGTGGAGCCCAGACTGAGAGCAAAGCTGTGGTCCTTTGTTAGGAGAAATTTAAATTAGAATTAAAGTTGTTAAGATGGCAATTCTACCCAAAGATCTACAGATTCAATGATAATTTGAAAATAACAAAAATGGGGTATGCTTGGAAAACATTTTTAAAACCATTCTAAAATTAAATAAAAAATCTTCCAAGCATGAGCACAGGAGGCCATCCCATTTATTTATGTATTCTTTAATTTCTTTCAGGACCATTTTATTGTTTTTATTTATAAGTCTTTTGACGGCAGTAAGTAACCAATCATTCACCCCAGCGAATAAATGCCCTTAAACACTGCCACTGCTATTCCATACTTGATTGAGAGATGTACAGCTTGAGAAGAAATGTAGAGCGTAGTAATACAAAGGAGAATTTAAAATTTGCTTTATCATAGTCGAGGTCATCTTTGACTCCAAGGCCGTATTAAGTCATTCTACTTTTTTGAATTTCTGTTTCCGTGTAGACTCCACTGGTAGACAAGTTTTTGATAATCAGTTTTGCCAGTGACTAATGTAAGCACTGGGGACATAGAGCCTGAGAAGAGAACGGGATCCTAATTCGGAGAAAAAAGCTAATGGCCCATTATAAAACACACTGGTATGTTCATCAAGAAAAACAGTTATTGTAGTGATATACAAAAGAATGACAGGCACAAAGTGAAAAACTGTGGTGTCAGATTTAGAATAGAATAGAATAAAACAGAATAGAATAGAAATGAACTACTGATCAAACTGAATTTTTTCCATCAGGGTGGTAACAAATGAATATTCTTTTCGGAAAACTAAAGACATATTAAATGGGGTAATTTTTTCATTTGGGAATAAATTATTCTTAAGAAATCCAAGCAGTTCCATTAGATAAATGGGAATTCCTAAGTTTTCCATATCACAGGTTGGGAATCAATTTACAAATAAAGGTAAAAGATCTGTACACTGAATAGAAGGTTTACGAAAGAAATTGAAGAAGACAAAAAGAAATGGAAAAAACATTCCATGCTCAGTGATTGGTAGAAATAAAGGAAGAAAATGAAGGAATAATGATTGCATATCAGAGAAAGGTAAAAAAAAAAAAGTTTTTTAAATAAGTAAGTAAATTGTACTGAGTAGTTGAAAAAATAAAAATTCCAGGAAATAAATGAAAGAAGCATTCTCTATACCCACAATTTGCTTTAAACACACACACACACACACACACACACACACACACACACAACTTATCCGTTTAAGACCATGAGGCCTGCAATCATGGGAAATTCTTCAACCCCAGGACAATTGGAACTTTTATAGCTGCCATCCCAGAGAATCTCCTCAGAGCCTCCTTTATGTCTCTGTTCCTCAGGCTGTAGATGAAGGGGTTCAGCATGGGTGTGACCACCGTGTACATCACCGAGGCTGTGGCACTTGAGTGGGAGCTCTGGGTAGCAGCAGAGCTAAGGTACACTCCCAGGCCAGTACAATAAAATAAGGAGACAACCGAGAGGTGAGATGCACAGGTGGAAAACGCTTTATACTTGCCCTGAGCTGATGAGATTCTCTGTATGCAGAAAGCTATCTTGGAGTAAGAGTAAAGGATCCCAATGAAGGGACCACCACCCAGCAGCATAGCTGCAAGATACATCACCAAGTTATTAAAAAAGGTGTCAGAACAAGCCAGTTGGGTCATCTGATTGAGTTCACAAAAAAAGTGGGGAATTTCTACCTCTGTACAGAAGGACAGCTGCAACACCATTAAGGTTTGTAACAAGGAATGCAGGACACTCATGATCCAGGACACCAGAACCAGCAGCCCACAGAGCTGGGGTTTCATCATGACTGTGTAGTGCAGGGGGTGACAGATGGCCACAAACCTGTCATAGGCCATCATGGTCAGGAGATACATGTCCAACACTGAAAAGATTAAGAAAAAGTCCATCTGTGTGATGCAGTCGTCATAGGTTATGACTTTACTCTGAGTCTGGATGTTCACCAGCATCTTCGGGATGATTGTGGAGGTGATGCAGATGTCTACAAAGGACAGGTTGGCCAGGAAGAAGTACATGGGCGTGTGGAGGCGGGAGTCAGAGCTGACGGCCAGGAGGATGAGCAGGTTGCCAAACACAGTGATCAGGTACATGGAGAGGAAAAGCCCAAATATGAGGGGCTGAAGTTCTGGTCCCTCTGAAAATCCCAGAAGCAGAAATTCTAATAGTCGTGTATCATTTCCTGGTTCCATGAGGTTGAACTGGCCCCAGAAAGAGGAAAGAGATATCATCAATTTTCACCTGAAGGCATTTCTCACATAGTTGAAAGGGTCCAATTTATATTGTGCAGTCAAGAAGTTAATTTCATTGTCTTGTGTATGGATTGTCCCCTTGAAAGGATTCCCTCTCATTGCATCTCTGATTAGGCATTTTGGTCTCATTCTCCGCATTCCCCAACAGAGGTCGTGCATTTTACTCTTTTACTAAGAATATCTTTCCTGCATTGGAGGAGTATGTACTGAGTGTCAAATATGTTCCAGGCATTGTCTAGGCCATGAGCACGGGATACTGAAAACCAAAAGCCACTATAATCTAATGATGGAGAGTGATTAGAAACAAAAAAAATATTAATAAGACATCAGAGGGTGCTAAGAACTTTGAGGAAGCCAGGGTCAGTGTAAAGCAGAGTGTGGTGAACAGGTGACCTTAGAACAGAGACCTCAAGGAAAGGAAGGCAGGAGCCCAGAGCCTGTCTGAGGAAGTGTGTGCTGGCCGAGGGAATGGCCTCTGCTAAGGCCCCGAGGATGATCCTACTTCGAGCTATTTGGGTCCAAAACAGGAAGCATGTTTGGGAATGGAGAATTACCAGGAGAGATATCAGAGTTGGTGTCAGGCAATTTCAAAGAAATAGGTGGCCTCATTGCTGGTTCCCCTTCAAGAGAAAGGAGTCACTCACCCACATTAGGTACTGCTTGTATTTTAGAATCTACTTGCAAAGGCATCCTTTAAATTGACATAGAGCCCCTACTGAACACCATGTGTTGATTTCTGGCCTCTGTGTTACAAGAGTCATCTTGGAATATATTAGACCATATACCTCTGCTCTGTGTACGTATCCCATTCCACAAGGTGCACACACACACACACACACACCCCAAATCATTGCTCTCTGGGCTGTGTTCTTTCCATGAGTTCTCAACCCTCACCCCAACAATTAAGCTCGGAGTGGCTCTAACTCAAGATACCCGGATCCATTATCATTCCCCTAAACAATGTAAAATGGTACCTGGATTTCAATGAATAAGCTTCCCAAGAATAAATAAAATCACCAGTCTCACCTGGATGGGAGCTTTGAGGGACACGTGCCCATGCGGCAGTCTGAATTTCCCCTGGATGGTTGGTTATTGGTGGCGGCTAAACTCTGTCCCCACACAAGACAGGAGGAAGGAGGCTAGCATGAGTCTCTCAGCCAAGCTTCAGACTCCAGAAGCAACAACCAGGTCCCATCAGGTGGTACAAGCAGAGGGACTTCACACAGGAGATACTTACAGTTTCCTCTTCTGTTGAGAAGGCATGTTTCCCTCCCACTCCTCTGACCTACAGCACATGATTTCCTGGGGGACACTGGTGTGGACACAAGGGAAAGTTTTCCTGGAGATTGTGTTCCCAATAGACCAGGTTATAACCACGCATATCCGGGGTTGATTAATCCTTCCTTGTGCACACCGCTGCTCCCAGAGTACAGACCTCCCAGCACCTTGCCCCAAGCCTGATTTCGGCATTTCCCCAAAGTCTAGGACTAGCAATCTGTCTGGATTACACTCCTTGGACCTCCAAAATACCACGTGTTGATTGAGTTGTGACCTCTGTGTTACAAAAGTCACCTTGGAATATATATTAGACCATGTACCTCTTGTGGTGGAGACACAGCCCTGCCATCTATAGAACATTCCTGTTTTCCTTTTCAACAAGGAGGGCAACTGAGTTCCTTGATATAAACCCCAAGCACTACATACCTCAGCTTCATGACACATTTGCCAAACATTTAGGAATTTCATACTATATCACAAGTTAAGAGCTGCTCTTTAGCCCCTCTTTGTGAAGCTTTTGTTAGTTGTATGGCATATGTTTAGATACTTTTTTTAAATATGAAATTTATTGCCAAATTGGTTTCCATACAACACCCAGGGCTCATCCCAACAGGTGCCCTCCTCAATGCCCATCACCTACCACCCCCCTCCCACCCCCCATCAACCCTCAGTTTGTTCTCAGTTTTTAAGAGTCTCTTATGGTTTGCTCCCTCCTTCTCTAACTTTTTTTTCCCTTCCCCTCCCTCATAGTCTTCTGTTAAGTTTCTCAGGATCCACATAAGAGTGAAAACATATGGTATCTGTCTTTCTCTGTAGGACTTATTTCACTTAGCATCACACTCTCCAGTTCCATCCACGTTGTTACAAAAGGCCAGATTTCATTCTTTCTCATTGCCAAGTAGGATTCCATTGTGTATATAAACCACAATTTCTTTATCCATCCGTCAGTTGATGGACATTTAGGCTCTTTCCATCATTTGGCTATTGTTGAAAGTGCCACTATAAACATTGGGGTACAAGTGCCCCTATGCATCAGCACTCCTGGATCCCTTGGCTAAATTCCTAGCAGTGCTATTGCTGGGTCATAGGGTAGATCTATTTTTATAGATACTTTTTGCAGTATAATATAAACTTGGAATAGAAAAGTAAACAGATTCTTCCCTGTAGTTTCCGGAAGGAACCAAGCCTTGCAAACATCTTCATATTAGCCCAATGAGAACGACTTCAGCTTCTGATTCACAGAATTATAAGAACATAATGTGTTTATTTTTTATATCATATTATATTATATTAATTTAATTAATTTGTTTTTGAGGTAGGGAGAAAAAGCACAAGTGAGCAAGGGGCAAAGAGAGAATCCCATGAGGGGCAGAGAGAGAGAAAGAGAGAGAGGTGGGAGAGAGAAGTGGGGCTCACCTGACGTGGGGCTCAAGATCATGAACCCTGAGATCACAGCTGAGCCAAAATCAGATGCTTAATTGACTGAACCATCCATGCATCCAGCATAAGTGTTTTAGAACACTAATGTAGTCATTTTACATTAGCATTAGGACTTTAATACAATTTTCCCAATTAAGTTTTGTTAAGACCCTGAGATTAAGCTTCTTCATTCATCCATTTAACTTCCCCTGGGTAAAGGCATTTTGTGTTGTAATCCCATCTTCAAGTAAAAGAAGAAATTTAGAATCAATTTGGAGTTATTAATCCTCTTTAACTGGTAAAGAATTTCTCAATGCATAAATTCAAACGTACTTCAGATTTTGATGTCTTTGAGACATTACAACAGGAAAAGTAAGTCATCATTTAAATGTATGTCTCTCATTTACTTTATATATTTTGTCTACATGTACGCATTCTTTTAAATGCATGTTAATTCAAACATTTATTCTGCAACTTTCCCTCAAGTTTCCTTTCAACATAAAATAAGAGATTAGAAATGAGTTTGTGTTTAAAATGAATAAATGTGCGTCTCCTGGGTGGCTCAGTCTGTTAAACACCTGACTTGATTTTGGCTCACATCATAGTCTTAACCATTTGAGCCACCCAGGCAACCCAGTATCTATTCTTCTTTTTAATAAGGCGGAAAACTGACTTCTTCTGATAATAAACCTTGGGCACTAAACACGTTGGCATCAAGACACTTTTGCCATCACCTACTTTATCACAAGTTAAAAGCTGCCATTTGGTTCTTTGTTATAAAATGCTTGTTAAATAGAACAAGATGTATTTAGATCCTTTTGTGTACTACAATGTGAGCTTAACATCTCATAGGGAGTTTTGATTTGATCTTTATAAACATCTTATCCCCAAGGAAGTACATTTATGAACTCCATTCTACATTGTATAAATGGTGCTTGGTGATGTCTAGTCATCTGTCCAAATTTAATATCTGAGTATGTGGTGTCCCTTGAGATTGATTCTGTCAGGATGCTTCCGGTTCTCAAACTTGGGGTCGTGGTTCTCAGCCAGAAATGAATTTTCCCCTGGGACATCTGTCAAAGTCTGAAGGGAAGCTGCCAAACACCTACAATCCCCAGGAAAGCACCCCCAAAATACTGTTATCCTGCCCCAAATGTCCACCATAAAAGGTGAGAAACCCAGCTAGACCAGCATGTCTCCAACTTCAATGTGCCCGTGAATCCACACGGATCCCACTACAAATGCAAAATCTTATCTCATGTCCTGGGTGGTCCAGAGATTCTGCATTTCTCCAAGCTCCTGAGTGATGTTGAAGTGCAGGTCTGGGTCTGTGGACCACTGTTTGATTAGCAAGAAGATGATCCTGTGTTAGAGATAAGGGTAGGTAGCATGAAGGCTTCTGCACCAAATCTTGTCCTTACGTGCCTGTAATTGTGAAAGGATCGTGTATTCGCTCCTTCTTCAGGCTGTGTCAATTCTGTGTTTATTGCTTTTATAAGTGACCAAAATAATACACTTATGAAAAAGGCTTTGTAGTGGGCAAAATAAGGCCCCCCCAAATATGTTCACATCCTAATCCCTAGTATCTACAACGTGTTATTTTTTATAGCAAAGAAGGATTAAGGTAACAGATTGATCGGAACGGCTGATCAGCTGCCATTGAGAGGAAAAGAGCTGTGATTGTCCAGGTGGGACAAAGGCAATCACGACAGTCCTTCAAATGTTGAGGAGGGAGACAAAAGAGTTGGTGCTAGAGAGACTTTGAAAACCTACCCTGCTGGCTCTGAAGGTGGAGGAAGAGCCATGAACCAAGAACTGCAGGTGACCAGTGACAGACTGGAAATGGAAAGGAAACAGATTCTCCCCTGAGCCTCCAGCAGGAACTCAACCCTGAAGACATCTTGCTGCTAACCTGATGAAACTCCTTCCAAGCTTCTGACTCCAGAATTGTAAGAGTGTGTATTTGTTCATTTTAAGCAGCTAAAATGGGGACATTTTACAGCAGCAGTAAGAATCTCATAGGGACAGAGTCAATAAAATGATTTGAGGGAACTGAGTTTAAGACTCTCAATTCATTTATCAGCTTCCTTTGGGTAAGGGCAATTGACATGTAAAGAAACCACATTAATAGAAATAAAATGAAATAGATTTTGAAACATTTTGCCCCTTTACCTGATACAGTGATTTCTGTGGGGCATCAATGTGAGTGTGGTCTGACCATGAATCCTTTGAGGCAGTGACACAAGAAAGGAACTCATCATCAGAATTATGGTAACATGTGATAAATTAAAATTTTGTGTCTATTACCACTTCCTTTTACATATGTTCTTTATTTAGTTTCCCTTTATTTTTTGTTGCTACAACCATTCATTCTTTTCAGTGCTCTCCTGTCCAACTGTCTCTCAAGTCTCCTTGCAACATAAAAGATGAAATCATAAATCATCTGTGTGTGTACATGTATGGGGAGTGTGATTATTTGAAAGAAAAATGTACACACACACACACACACACACACAAGACACAACCACTACACTTGAATGTTTTCTTTGAGTAAAAATGCATTTAATTTTTTTCCTTACAAGATTCATAGGAATTAACGTTTAGCGTCCGCACTGCCTACAGAAATAAGGAAAGAGAGGCTCGGGGAGCTTGAATTTTTAACAATTACCTAAGAAAGCAATTAAAGCTTATGTAGACCCTTAAATTATACACAGATGGAAACTTGCACTATGTGCTTTTCTTTATATTTTTTGTAAAATTTTTAAACATTTATTTATTTTTGAAGAGAGAGAGAGAGAGACAGAGCATGAGCGGGGGAGGGTTGACAGAGAGGGAGACACATGATCCGAAGTAGGCTCCAGGCTCTAGCTGTCAGCACAGAGCCCGGTGGGGGGCTCGAACCCACGCACCTGAGCTGGAGTCAGACGCTTAAGAGACTGAGCCACGCAGGCACCCCACGTGCTCTACATTCTTGTGTAGCTCCTTTAACGTACCAAATTGTACCCTTTCAATACGTGGTGTATTGTGTATAATTATACTTCAGTGATTTAATTGGGGACATATCTATGGAGCAGGGCTCAGAGGAGGATTTGGAGCACAGTTAGCTGACTCTCCATTACAGGTGTGGAGATAGCTCTTGTAACGGAAGGAAAGCAAGTTTATGTACGGATGTAGGCGCAGTGAGATGCAACTCAAAGAATACACATAAGCGTACGTAATTTGTAAATAGAAGACTATCCAACAAATCGAAATGTAGAAATAAGACCAAGAATCCGGCTGAAACAGAAGAGCATGACAGCCACAGACAACATCATGGATGGGCCCTAGAAATACCAGGTAGAGATTCAGTCCTGACCACAGACCTGTGAGGAGCCCAGCAGAGGTCAGAAAAGTTTCCCGATACAATGCCGTTTGATTGTAAAGGTATTATTGATGAAGAGAACAAAAAGCATGAGAAATGTTGCTCGAAGTCAGATTCCCAACAACTGTAGCTCACTGATAAATCCCCAAGAAATGCAGGGAATGACATTCTCCAGGAACTCATGGCTACTCTGATGCTGATGTTTTGTTGGAGACTAAAAGCACCATTATCCTCGACAGGAGTGAGACCTCCAAGGTCCCTTTCAGCATACGGAAATTCCTTAGACGTTTATGTTATCTCTACCCTTCCCTCCCTCCACAAACTTAAAAGTATATAATCACTCACTTTCCACAATCCCAGTGCAGCGCTCTCTGGCCATGAGTCCTGCCGCCTTGCTATGAGAGCACATTTTTTTGCACGGTAAAACAACTCAAGGATTCTTTTGTGACCATTGTCCTCGGCGATCCCACATCATTTTAACATCCCACGTGACAAGGAAAGAATGTTATATAGCAAGAGCTGACTGACACAATCATCTGAGCAACCGACCTCAACTAATTTGAACACGTTCTACCTTTTACTAGTGTCATATGATTTGACAATTGAGGAGGGCACTCATGACCATTCAGTGATTCAGGTGTATTTCCCATGACTTGATGAACAAGTGACCACGTGAGGGGTCCCTTCTGGGTAACAGGGAGAGTTTGAAGGACATGCACGTTTGTGCAGAAGAACTGGGGACCCTGAGCCACACCCCAGCAGGACATCCAGCTCTCAGGTGAAGCATCCTCTGGTCATGCAGGTGGAAGAGATTTCAGGGCAGGAAAGAGGTACGAAATGGATGATACTGGTAGTGTTCATTCACCATCTCTCGGCATTTGTGACAAATATTAAGAAAAGGAAGTTATTTTGTGTAACAACGGAAAGAATCATATTAGCAGCTAGCATGAGAAGTTTTCTAGCAGAAATGGGAAGATAATTCACTGATAAAAGATAGAAGGCACTAAACAATCCTGCACCTCAATGAATAAACCCCCTCAGTTGTGAACACCATCTTCCGTGCTTTAATAAAGAGGTGCGTAGCGTGAACTGGGACATTAAAAAAAAGAGAGAAATATTTTTTGTGTAGCAAAATGAGTGTTTTGAAATTTTGCCTCCTCATATTTATGGTCATGCCGATACTAAGAACATCAGGTTGATCTATTTATTCAAATTTGTCTTTCTAAGTACATTCCACTGGGAGATGAATATTTGCTAATCAGGTTTGCCAGTGGCTATGGGAGGCTTTCTGTACCCCGAGCTAAATAACAGAATAAAACCAGGAGACCGGTTATAAAGCACAATAGCATGTTTAGCATAAGTGCCTGAAATTAAGCTTTAGATTTCTGGGGCATCGAATTCAAAGACAACCATGTGA
Organism: Panthera leo; assembly: GCF_018350215.1. Taxonomy (NCBI): domain Eukaryota; kingdom Metazoa; phylum Chordata; class Mammalia; order Carnivora; family Felidae; genus Panthera; species Panthera leo. Next base: position 10,815,137 of record NC_056680.1, on the reverse strand, counting down.
AATAAACATATTGTTTATTATTTAAATAAACATATGGCTCAGCTACCCTCAGCCATAAAGTATCTCTTCAGAACGTCCTGGATAACCTAGATAATGACACATAAGTGAATCAGCTTTTCCCCTTCAGCACATAAATTCTACTCAATAAAATTCTCCAGTGAAGTGTGAATCCTCAAACACCTAGCCACTCTGGCCATGGGCCTTAATAGACCCAGGTCCTTCAGCAGCACTCTCTCTGTCTCCCTCTCCATCTCTCTCTCCCCCTCTGAGACATCCAGAAATGGCCCTTGGGCATCCCTGTGCCCTCCAGCTTATGTGAGTAATACATTTCCGTTTTTAGAGTTCTCTGATAGGTGTTGCTGATGTGTGTCTTGTGATCACAATAAGAACCCAGGGACCTGTGCAGTCACAGCATAGGCCTGGTCAGGGAAAGGTCTGTGGGAATGTCCAAAAATACACGGGTGCAGGTGAGTGCCCGGGCTTTCCTAAGCTTTGGTGTCAATAGCCTGAGGTTTAAATGGAACAATGTTAGAATCCACATCATCAGGAGGAGTATTAAATGAAGTGAAGGAAAAAGACCGATAGACTCAAGGTGGAAACTGTGGTTTTGTATTCTCCTTGACAATAAAATGATGGAAATGGCTTCCTGATCAAGTGTAGCTTTATTCCATAAGAAGAGTATAATTCATGATAATGATCTCAGGAAATCTAGGGGAAATTTACCTGGCATGGTATAAGTCATTTGAAATGAAATTAATTTTAAGAAATCCAACTACTCCCATGTGAAATATAGAAATTTCCAGGCATTCATGATCCAAGGTTGAGGAAAACATTGGTGACATATGAAAATAGACAAAGGGGAAACTGTCTGTATATCAGAAACAGCAGAAGCTTAATAAAGTTACTTAAACATGTAGAAAGTTGACATGAATAAAGATGGAAATTCTAGCAAATAAATAGAAGGAGCAGATTTCACTTCCACAGTCTAATCAAAGAATAACTAATTCTTGACTTTGAAGCTTTGAGCCTTGCAATCATGGGCACGTCTTCAGCCCTAATATGATTGGCCCTCACATCAATGAAATCCCAATGATTCTTTTAAGAACCACCTTTAGGTCTTTGTTCCTCAGGCTGTAGATGAAGGGGTTCAGCATGGGCGTGACCACCGTGTACATCACAGAGGCTGTTGCACTTGAGTGGGAGCTGTGGGTGGCAGCAAAGCTGAGGTACACTCCTAGGCCCGTACAAAAAAATAAAGATACAACTAAAAGATGAGATACACAGGTGGAAAACGCTTTATACTTGCCCTGAGCTGATGAGATTCCAATTATGGTTGAAACTATCTTAGAATAAGAGTAAAGGATCCCAGAAAGGGGACCTCCAGCCAGCAGCATAGCTGCAAGGTACATCACCAAGTTATTAATAAAGGTGTCAGAACAGGCAAGTTAGATCATCTGATTGAGTTCACAGAAAAAGTGGGGGATTTCTACCTCTGTACAGAAGGACAGCTGCAACACCATTGAAGTTTGTAACAAGGAATGCAGGACACTTGTGATCCAGGACACCAGGACCAGCAGCCCACAGAGCCAGGGGTTCATGATGATCTTATAGTGGAGGGGGTGACAGATGGCCACAAACCTGTCATAGGACATCACAGCCAGGAGATAGATGTCCAACCCTGAAAAGATTATGAAGAAGTTCATCTGTGTGATGCAGTCCTCATAGGTTATGACGTTGCTCTGGGTCTGGATGTTCACCAGCATCTTCGGGACGGTGGTGGAGGTGAAGCAGATGTCTACAAAGGACAGGTTGGCCAGGAAGAAGTACATGGGCGTGTGGAGGCAGGAGTCAGAGCTGACGGCCAGGATGATGAGCAGGTTGCCAAACACAGTGATCAGGTACATGGAGAGGAAAAGCCCAAATATGAGGGGCTGCAGTTCTGGTCTCTCTGAAAATCCCAGGAGAAGAAATTTTGATATCTGTGTAATATTTCCTGGTTCCATGAGGTTGCACTGACCCCCGGAAAGAGGCAAAGGACATCATTAATTTTCACATCAACAGTTTACTCACATAGTTGAAATGCTACCATTTATATTGTGCAGTCAAGAAGTTCATTTCGGTATCTTGTCCCTTTTGTCCCCAAAGGATTGTCCTTTTGAAGAGATTCCCTCCTGTTTCACCTCAGATTAGGTGTTTTGGTCTCATTCTCCACACTCCCCAGCAGAGGTCATGCATTTTACTGTTTTACTAAGAATATCTTTCCTGCATGGGAGGAATATGTGCTGATTGTCAAACATATTCCAGGCATTGTGTAGGCAATGAGCATGGGATACTGGAAAACCAAACGCAAGTATCATCCAATGACGGAGAATGAATAGAAACAAATAAAAATACTAATAAGACATTAGAGGGTGTCAAAGTGCTATGAAGAGAACAAAAGTAGATATAAAGGAGAGTGTGGATACGAGTGATGTTCTCTAATGGTACTTGGTCAAGACCCGTAACAGGTGACATTTGAACAGAGACTTCAGTGAAAGGAGGGCAGGATCTGCAAGCATTTCTGGGGAAGTGTGTGCTGGCTGAGGGAATGGCCTCTGCTAAGACCCTGAGGATCATACTACTTGAGCTATTGGGGTCCAAAATCGGAAGCGTTGTGTGAAGAGGAGTAAACAGGAGAGAAATCAGAGATGGTGTCAGGTAATTTCAAAGAAATGAGTGTCCTCATTGCTGGTTCCCCTTAGAGGGAAAGGAGTCACTCACCCACACTATATACTGCTTATATTTTAGAATCTACCTGCAAAGCCTCCTGCAGTTTGACAAGGAGCCCTCCTGAATACCTCGTGCTGATTGAGTGCTGGCTTCTGTATTATTAGAGTCAACTTAGAATATATTAGCTAAGGCACCCTTGCTCTGGAAACGGATCTCCCGCCACAAGACAAGACACACACACACACACACACACACACACACACACACAGCAAATCATCACTGCCTGAGCTGTGTTCTTCCATGAGTTCTCACCTCCAGCCCCAATAATTAAGCTCAGAGTAGCTATAAACCAATGTGGCCGGATCCATTATCATTACTCACAAACAATGTAAAAATGGTACCTGAATTCCAATGATTGAGTTTCTTATGGACAAATACAATTGACAGGTCAGACTGGCATGCTTATTTTCTGTCCTGCATTTACAGAAAAACAAACCATCTGCTCAAAATCAGAGAAACACACACACACACACACACACACACAGAGGCAAGAGAGTGAAATGAAATTGAAGTGGCACAAAAAATTTCATGGTTCATTTGGTCACTGAAACCTGAGGGGCCGTGAAGAAGAAAGAACATCCTGAGGTCTGACAACATTCCAAGTCTTGTTACCTCCTTGATGCCCAGCAAAAATAATAAGGAGCAAAATTAAATGTGGTCAGAAGACGAAATTAGTGGGTTGTTCAGCATGTGGATCGCCTTACAGACTGAATGCTCCAAGAGAAAAGTGTGCTAAGGGAATAAATCAACCCTTCGGCACAGGAAATATGCAAAGCACAGCAAAAGTTGGGCAGGTAATAATGAAGCAGTAGGAGACTTGGGGTTTTTTTCCGTACCTGATTCATATTTCTTTGACCCATTGGATGTCCTGTGATCTTAGGGAAAGTGGATAAGTCCCTTTCACTTTTCAGATGTGGCATCTTTTGTTTTTCCTGGCCTTTGCATTGTGACCTCTCTCTTGACCAGGGTAGTGGGCACACTCTGGTCCTGTTTCCGGTTTGCACAACACCCAAAGGTTTGTTCAGACCTTGCTCTACAGAATTCTGCACCCACCTTGACAGTCAGTCTAGGCTCTGAATCACCGTCTTCATAAGATTTCTGCCTGAGGCTCTTACACCACACACTTATTTCATTCTACTATGACTCTGCCATATAAGGCAAGTACCAAAGGAACAGAGGCTTCTCTGACCTTGTCCACTGTGGTTTTTCAGGAAGGCATGGTCAGCCAAGCACATGACCATAGAGATCTCCAGGTTCTGGGCTAGGCTGGTGGCTGTGTGGTGACCTCAAGTGAATGCACCTGGCATTGATTCTCTCTGACCCTTTCCTGCTGGACCTGCTGGGCACCCGGAATCACGTGGCTGGGAGCTCTGAGGGAGAGGTGTCCATGTGGCTGTCTGAATTCCTCCTGGATGGCTATCGGTGGCAACTAAACCCTCTCCCTGCAGAAGATGGTGGGAAGGAGGCTAGCATGAGTCATCCAGCCAAGCTTCGGACTCTAGAAGCAACAATCAGGTCCCATCGCCCCCGGTGGCACAGGGGGAGGGACTGCACAGAGGAGACATTTATAGTTTCCTTTGTCTGTTCATGAGGCATGTTTCCCTCCTGCTTGTCCAACCTGCAGCACATGATTTCCCTGGGGGACACTGGTCTGGACACAAAGAAAGATTTCCTGGAGTTTCTGTGTTCCCAATAGACCAGGTCATAACTGCGTGACCCCTGTGTTGATTACTCCTACCTTGTGAGTTCTGTCGCTCCCAAAGTTCAAATATCCCAGCACCTAATCCCAGCCCTGATTTTAACATTTCCCCAAAATCTAGGACTAAGCAATCAGTCTGGATTAGATCCCTTGGATCTCCAAAATGTTGGCTTATGGTGGAGACCTGAGCCGAAATCAAAAGTTGTTCGCTTCTACGACTGAACCACCAGGTGCCCCCAGATATTCATTTAATATGTTGTGTATAGATATGGCTCCCATTAAGGGATTCCTTCTGCCACATTGATGTAGGGTTTTTTTTTGTCAAAAAGTTTCTTCTGGAAGAAATGATATTTTTTATAATTTCACTGAGAAATTCTTCAAGTATTCAAGAATATAAATTGAGTGTTGACCATGTTTCAGGCAATGAGTATAGGGTGTGGTGAAGAATGAAAATCCCTAGAAACATGGAGAAAAAGTATATAAGCAAACAAGAGAATTCTATAACTTTTCAGATGGTGAGGGCTGCTGTGAAGAAAAGAAAAGCAGGAATAAAGGAGGGAGCCAATAGGGCATTCTATTTTAGTGGGTATTTAGGCAAATTCTGCAAACGAGGTGACATTGGAAAACAGAACTCATATAAGACAGAAAGGATTATGTGGGAAGTTCTACCTGGCAGAGGGAATGGCCAGTACAAAGGCCCCAAGGAAAGTATTGTTTCAGAAGTTCAAGGCAAAAAGCAAAGCCAGTGCTGCAAGGGCAATGAGCCTGATGGAGACTGATGACAGACACTGTCACACATGTGGGGAGAAAAGTGGCCTCTCTGCTACAACTGTGATCTCAAGGCACAGGGCCGTCCTTGCCCACGCTACGTCTCCCTCTGTATACATCATGATCTCAAGGCATCCCATGAGTTGCCACAGATCCCCTTCTTGGTGCCTTCTCTTGACTGAGTTCTGGCCCCTGTATTGCGTCATCTTGGGATTTCTGAGTCCTGGCCCCCCTTTTTTTAAAATATGAAATTCATTGTCAAATTGGTTTCCATACAACACGCAGTGCTCATCCCCACAGGTGTTCTCCTCAATACCCATCACCCAACCTCTCCCTCCTCCCGCCCCCATCAACCCTCAGATTGTTCTCAGTTTTTAAGAGTCTCTTCTGGTTTGGCTCCCTCCCTCTCTAACTTTTTGAGGACTGCTCACCCTTCACCAGTCACAAGACACCATGGCCTCCTGGGTTGTGTATTTCCCTGTCTTCACAGACCTCACCATCCCAGTTATGCTGGGAATGGACACAACCCAAGGAGGCCAGATCAGACATCTTTTCCCTGCAAAGTATAGAAATGGTTCCCAGAAATGCCAGTTCTTAAGCCTCCTATGGACAAATGAATTTGAGGCTCCATATTGGAATGGCAAATTTCTGCTGTGATTTACACAAACATAAAACAGTCTGTTCAACAGACAGCGAGGCAGAGAGTCGGGGGGGGCAGTGAATGAAACGGATAAGTCAGAGCAATTATCTAATAAACTTGTGTGGTTCCTGAGACACTGGGAGGTAAAATAAACTGCCATTGCCTTAATAGTAAGTTAAAGGAATAGAATATGGAAGATCAACGAAAGTGTGAGCATCCCCTCTATGAAACTGACACAGCCACTGAATAAATACATCACTTAATCAAACAAACAAATGAACACAGCCATCACCCCTCCTGCACTAAGTTGGATGGGCTCTCAGGCCAAGACAGGTTAATGAACTTGGCTTCCATTCTTCTGACCCTCTCATCCACGGCGCACCGGGCCGTTGGGCTCACCTGGCTGGGGTGTCTGACAAGGTCTCCTTGTGACAAGTCTGAATGCCTCCCTGGACTGCAGATAGTAGGGACTAATGCTCTGTTCTCAGCTGAGACAGCAGGACGGAGTAAAGCATGGGCCCCCAGCCATAATTAGGGCCTGGAAGAACAGAGGGAGACCTTGTCCCTTCCCATCCAAGTTCACACAGGCTGACAGGAGACCAGAGAGTATTTACAGCTCCCTGTATCTGCTCATTAGACTCATTTCCCTCTTGGTACCCCAGCCTCTGATCTCATATTCCCAAGTGGAAAACTGCTCTGGACACAAGTATTTTTTCCTAATGAATCTCGGTTCCCAAAAGACTAGGTCAGAGACCAAGTGAATGCAGTTCTTTTTTTCCTCCCCTTTTCCCTGAACTTGTCCCCTTCCTGATGTGTAAATCATCTGGCACCTTATCTCAGCCGAGACACACTTTCCAAGACTAAGACCAAGGAACCCTCCGGGATTAGTCCTCTTTGCCTTCCAAGCATTGCCTGTCCTAGGGACCCAGCTGTAGCATTTCTAGTGCTGTGTGTCTGTCTGTCTCTTTGTTTTTGAGAGAGAGGGAGAGAGAGAGCATGAGTGGGGGAGAGGAAGGTGGGAGAGAAGGACAGAGAGAAGCTTTTTTAATGTTTATTTATTTATTTTAAGAGAGAGAGTCAGAGAAAGAGGGAGAGAGAGAATCCCAAGCAGTCTCCATGCTCACTGCAGAAGCAATCTGGGGGCTCAGTTCCAGACCATGGGGTCATGTCCTAAGCCACAATCAAGACACGGAAGATGAACCCACTGAGCCCATGAGGCGACCCAATGTCTACTGTTGTTCTGAACAACGCCGCTAGGAATGTACCCAAGGACACGGGAGTGCTGACGCACAGGGGCACGTGCACCCCAATGTTTAGAGCAGCGCTTTCAGCAACAGCCAAATTATGTAAAGAGCCCAAATGTCCATCAACTGATGAAAGGATCAAGAAGTTGTGGTTTATATACACAATGCAATCCTACTTGGCAATGAGGAAGAATGAAATCCTGACATTTGCAGCAACTTGATGGAACTAGAGAGTGTTATGCTAAGTGAAAGAAGTCAGGCAGAGACAGATACCGTATGTTTTCACTCATAGGTGGATCTTGAGAAACTTAAGAGAAGAGCATGGGGGAGGGGAAGGGGAAAAGAGAGTTACAGGGAGGGAGGCAAACCATAAGAGACTCTTGAGGACTGAGAACAAACTGAGGGTAGGTGGGGGGGGGGGGGAGAGGGGAGAGAGGGGGATGCACATTGAAGAAGGCACTTGCTGGGATGAGCACTGGGTGTTGTATGGAAACCATTTTGACAATAAATTTCATATATTAAAAAAAGAAAAAATAATAAAGCAGAGAAATGACTTCTTCTGATAATAAAACTTGGGTGCCACAGAGATTGGCTTCAAGACACTTTTTGTCACTTGTTTTATAAGACATTAAAAGCTGTCACTTGGTCCCTTGTTATAAAATGGTCCTTAAATATAACAGATGTACTAAGATCTAGTTATGTACTATAATGTGAGCTTAACATCTCACAGGGAGTTTGGATTTAATCTTTATAAAATCTTATCCCTGAGATTATGAACTACAATTTACGATGTATAAACGGTGCTTGATGATGTCTAGTATCTGTCCAAATTGAATATCTGAGTATGTGGTGTCCCTTGAGTTTGACTCTGTCAGGATGCTTCTGGTTCTCAAACTCTGTGGCCATGGTTCTCAGCCAAAAGTGAATTTTCCCCTGGGACGTCTGTCAAAGTCTGAAGGGAAGCTGCCAAACACCTACAGTCCCCAGGAAAGCACCCCCAAATTCCTGTTATCCTGCCGCCAATGTCCACCATAAACGGTGAGAAACCCAGCTGGACCAGCATGTCTCCAACCTCACTGTGCCCATGAATCCACACGGATCCCACTACCAGTGCAAAATCTTAGAGATTCTGCATTTCTCCAAGCTCCTGGGTGAGCTGAAGTGCAGGTCTGAGTCTGCGGACCACTGTTTGATTAGCAAGAAGATGATCCTGTGTTAGAGATAAGTGTGGGTAGCATGAAGGCTTCTGCACCAAATCTTGTCCTTGAGTGCCTGTAATTGTGAAAGGATCGTGTATTCGCTCATTCTTCAGGCTGTGTGAAATCTGTGTTTATTGCTTTTATAAGTGACCAAAATAATACCCTGATGAACAAGCCTTTACACTAAGGAGAATAAGGCACCATCAGATATGCCCACATCCTAATCTCCAGTTCCTTTAACATGTTATTATTTTTTTTAGAACAAAGAGGGATTTATGCAACAGAATGAACAGGGCTGCTTGTCAGCTTGGGCGATTTGAAGGACGTGCCCATTTGTGTGGAAAAACTGGGGACACTGAACCACACCCCAGCAGGACATGCAGTTCTTGGGTGAACCGTCTTCTGGTCAAGCAGGTGGAAGAGATTTCAGAGCAGAAAGGATGTATTATATAGATGGTGCTGATACTGTGCATTCGCCATCCCATGGGATTTGTGACATATATCAGGAAAAGGAAGCTATTTCGTGTAACAATGCAAAGAATCATATGAGCAGATCACATTAGAAGTTTTCATGCAGAAACAGGAAGATAATTCAGGGATAAAACGTAGAAGACACTAAGCAATCCTGCGCCTCGATGAACAAACTCCCTCAGTGGTGAACACCATCTTCCATGCTTTAATAAATAGGTGCACAGCACGAACTGTGATTTTTTTAAAAAATGAGAGAAATATTTTGTGTGTCACGAAATGAGTGTTTCGAATGTTTGCCTCCTCATATTTACAGTCAGGCCGATACGGAGAACTTATCAGGTCGAACTGTTTATTCAAATTTGCCTTTCCAAGTACACTCCACTGGGAGATCTAGATTAGCTAATCAGGTTTTCCCAGTGACTATGGTAGGAATTCTGGACCCAGAGCTGAGTAACAGAATACAACCAAGAGACCGCTTACAAAGCATAAGGGCATGTTTAGCGCAAGTGACTGAAATCACTTATTTTCCCCGGGTCCGTTTCGAACACAACCATGTTGAATAAACATATCATCAGATGTGTTCCACAATCACCAGATAAGCCCTCGGCTACCCCCAGCCACGAAGCACCGCTTCAGGAAGCCCTTTATGAACTAGAGACTGACACATGAGTGAATCAGCTTTTCCTCTTCAGCCCACACATTGTACTCAATACAATTCTCCAAGAACGTGTGGGCCCAACACCAGCTACCCACCCTGGCCGTGGTCTTTGAGAAAGCCAGATCCCTCAACAGCTTCCTCTCTCTCTCTCTTCCTCTTGACCCTCTCTCCCCTTCTGACACCTCCCAGAATGGCTTTTGACCATCCCATGTGCCCTCCAGCATACATGAGTAATAAACCTGGGGTTATTAGAGTTCTCCGATAGATGTTGCTGACGTGTGTCCTGCAATCACAATAAGAATCCAAGGGCTGGTGCAGCCAAGGCATAGGCTGTGGTCCGGGAAAGGTCTGTGGGAGTGTGGAAAGCACATGGGCGCAGGTGAGTCCTTGGGCATTCCTAGCCAGAGCGGGGTGTTAAAAGCCTGAGGTTTTAAACGGAACAATGTTAGAGTCCACATCATCAGCTGGAGTCCTAAAGGAAGTGAAGGAAAAGACTGAGACTCAAGGTGGAAACTGTGCTTTTGTATTCTCCTTGACAGTAAAATGATGGAAATGGCTTACTGATCAAGTGTAGCTTTATTCCGTATGAAGCGTATAACTCATGATAATGATCTCAGAAAATCTAGGGGAAATTTACCCGGCATGGTATAAGTCATTTGAGATGTAATTAATTTTAAGAAATCCAACTAGTCCCATGTGAGATACAGAAATTTCAGGCATTCGTGACCCAAGGTTGGGGTAAACTTTGGGGACACCTGAAAATAGACAAAGGAGAAACCGTCTGTATTTCAGTCACAGCAGAAGCTTAATGAAGTGAATTCCTTAAATGTAGAGAGAAGTTGATCGAACAAATGGAAATGCCAAGAAATAAATAGAAGGAGTAGATCCTACTTTCACAGTCTGATCAAAGATTGGCAGTTCCTGGCTCTGAGGATTTGAGCCCTTCAATCATGGGCATATCTTCAGCCTTTGGATGATTATTTCTTATATCACTGGATCCCAACGATTCTTTTCAGAGCCCTTTTTATGTCTCTGTTCCTCAGGCTGTAGATGAAGGGGTTCAGCATGGGCGTGACCACCGTGTACATCACCGAGGCTGTGGCACTTGAGTGGGAGCTCTGGGTAGCAGCAGAGCTGAGGTACACACCTAGGCTTGCACAACAAAATAAGGAGACAACCGACAGGTGAGATGCACAGGTAGAAAACGCTTTATACTTGCCCTGAGCTGATGAGATCCCACATATGGAGGAAACTATCTTAGAATAAGAGTAAAGGATCCAAACAAGCAGACCACCACCCAGCAGCATAGCTGCAAGGTACATCACCACGTTATTAAGAAAGGTGTCAGAACAGGCAAGTTGGATCATCTGATTGAGTTCACAGAAAAAGTGGGGGATCTCTACCTCTGTACAGAAGGACAGCCCCAACACCATTAAGGTGTGTACCAAGGAATGCAGGACACATATGATCCAGGACACCAGAACCAGGAGTCCACAGAGCCGGGGGTTCATGATGACCATGTAATGCAGTGGGTGACAGATGGCCACAAACCTGTCATAGGCCATCACACTCAGGAGAAAGTCGTCCATCCCTGCAAAGGTTATGAAAAAGTTCATTTGTGTGATGCAGCCTGCATAGGTTATGACTTTGCTCTGAGTCTGGAGGTTCCAGAGCATCTTCGGGACGGTGGTGGAGGTGAAGCAGATGTCTACAAAGGACAGGTTGGCCAGGAAGAAGTACATGGGCGTGTGGAGGTGGGAGTCAGAGCTGACGGCCAGGATGATGAGCAGGTTGCCAAACACAGTGATCAGGTACATGGAGAGGAAAAGCCCAAATACGAGGGGCTGCAGTTCTGGTCTCTCTGAAAATCCGAGGAGAAGAAATTTTGATATCTGTGTAATATTTCCTGGTTCCATGAGGTTGCACTGACCCCCAGAAAGAGGCAAAGGACATCATTAATTTTCACATGAACAGTTTACTCACATAGTTGAAATGCCACCATTTATATTGTGCAGTCAAGAAGTTCATTTCGGTATCTTGTCCCTTTTGTCCCCAAAGGATTGTCCTTTTGAAGAGATTCCCTCCTGTTTCACCTCAGATTAGGTGTTTTGGTCTCATTCTCCACACTCCCCAGCACAGGTCATGCATTTTACTGTTTTACTAAGAATCTCTTTCCTGCATGGGAGGAATATGTGCTGATTGTGAAACATATTCCAGGCATTGTGTAGGCAATGAGCATGGGATACTGGAAAACCAAACGCAAGTATCATCCAATGACGGAGAATGAATAGAAACAAATAAAAATACTAATAAGACATTAGAGGGTGTCAAAGTGCTATGAAGAGAACAAAAGTAGATATAAAGGAGAGCGTGGATACGAGTGTCGTTCTGTAATTGGTATTTGGTCAAGACCCGTAACAGGTGACATTTGAACAGAGACTTCAGTGAAAGGAGGGCAGGATCTGCAAGCATTTCTGGGGAAGTGTGTGCTGGCTGAGGGAATGGCCTCTGCTAAGACCCTGAGGATCATACTGCTTGAGCTATTGGGGTCCAAAATCGGAAGCGTTGTGTGAAGAGGAGTAAACAGGAGAGAAATCAGAGATGGTGTCAGGTAATTTCAAAGAAATGAGTGTCCTCATTGCTGGTTCCCCTTAGAGGGAAAGAAGTCACTCACCCACACTATATACTGCTTATATTTTAGAATCTACCTGCAAAGCCTCCTGCAGTTTGACAAGGAGCCCTCCTGAATACCTTGTGCTGATTGAGTGCTGGCTTCTGTATTATTAGAGTCAACTTAGAATATATTAGCTAAGGCACCCTTGCTCTGGAAACGGATCTCCCGCCACAAGACAAGACACACACACACACACACACACACACACACACACACAGCAAATCATCACTGCCTGAGCTGTGTTCTTCCATGAGTTCTCACCTCCAGCCCCAATAATTAAGCTCACAGTGGCTATAAACCAATGTGGCCGGATCCATTATCATTCCTCACAAACGATGTAAAAGTGGTACCTGAATTCCAATGATTGAGTTTCTTATGGACAAATACAATTGACAGGTCAGACTGGCATGCTTATTTTCTGTCCTGCATTTAAAGAAAAACAAACCATCTGCTCAAAATCAGAGAAACACACACACACACACACAGACACACACACACACAGAGAGAGAGAGAGAGAGAGAGAGAGAGAGAGAGGCAAGAGAGTGAAATGAAATTGAAGTGGCACAAAAGATTTCATGGTTCATATGGTCACTGAAACCTGAGGGGCCGTGAAGAAGAAAGAGCATCCTGAGGTCTGACAACATTCCAAGTCTTGTTACCTCCTTGATGCCCAGCAAAAATAATAAGGAGCAAAATTAAATGTGGTCAGAAGATGAAATTAGTGGGTTGTTCAGCATGTGGATCGCCTTACAGACTGAATGCTCCAAGAGAAAAGTGTGCTAAGGGAATAAATCAACCCTTCGGCACGGGAAATATGCAAAGCACAGCAAAAGTTGGGCAGGTTATAATGAAGCAGTAGGAGACTTGGGGTTTTTTTCTGTGCCTGGTTCATATTTCTTTGACCCATTGGATGTCCTGTGATCTTAGGGAAAGTGGATAAGTCCCTTTCACTTTTCAGATGTGGCATCTTTTGTTTTTCCTGGCCTTTGCATTGTGACCTCTCTCTTGACCAAGGTAGTGGGCACACTCTTTCTTGACAAGGGTAGTGGGCACACTCTGGTCCTGTTTCTGGTTTTCACAACACCCAAAGGTTTGTTCAGACCTTGCTCTACAGAATTCTGCACCCCCCGTGACAGTCAGTCTAGGCTCTGAATCACCGTCTTCATAAGATTTCTGCCTGAGGCTCTTACACCACACACTTATTTCATTCTACTATGACTCTGCCATATAAGGCAAGTACCAAAGGAACAGAGGCTTCTCTGACCTTGTCCACTGTGGTTTTCAGGAAGGCATGGTCAGCCAAGCACATGACCATAGAGATCTCCAGGTTCTGGGCTAGGCTGGTGGCTGTGTGGTGACCTCAAGTGAATGCACCTGGCATTGATTCTCTCTGACCCTTTCCTGCTGGACCTGCTGGGCACCCGGAATCACGTGGCTGGGAGCTCTGAGGGAGAGGTGTCCATGTGGCTGTCTGAATTCCTCCTGGATGGCTATCGGTGGCAACTAAACCCTCTCCCTGCAGAAGATGGTGGGAAGGAGGCTAGCATGAGTCATCCAGCCAAGCTTTGGACTCTAGAAGCAACAATCAGGTCCCATCGCCCCCGGTGGCACAGGGGGAGGGACTGCACAGAGGAGACATTTATAGTTTCCTTTGTCTGTTCATGAGGCATGTTTCCCTCCTGCTTGTCCAACCTGCAGCACATGATTTCCCTGGGGGACACTGGTCTGGACACAAAGAAAGATTTCCTGGAGTTTCTGTGTTCCCAATAGACCAGGTCATAACTGCGTGACCCCTGTGTTGATTACTCCTACCTTGTGAGTTCTGTCACTCCCAGAGTTCAAATATCCCAGCACCTAATCCCAACCCTGATTTTAACAATTTCCCAAAGTCTAAGACTAAGCAATCAGTCTGGATTAGATCCCTTGGATCTGCAAAATGTTGGCTTATGGTGGAGACCTGAGCCGAAATCAAAAGTTGTTCGCTTCTACGACTGAACCACCCAAGCGCCCCCAGATATTCATTTAAATATGTTGTGTATAGATATGGCCCCCATTAAGGGATTCCTTCTGCCACATTGATGGAGGTTTTTTTTTTTTTGCTAAAAAGTTTCTTCTGGAAGAAATGATATTTTTTATAATTTCACTGAGAAATTCTTCAAGTATTCAAGAATATAAATTGAGCGTTGACCATGTTTCAGGCAACGAGTATAGGGTGTGGTGAAGAACGTAAATCCCTAGAATCATGGAGGAAAAATATATAAGCAAACAAGAGAATTGTATAACTTTTCAGATGGTGAAGGCTGCTGTGAAGAAAAGAAAAGCAGGAATAAAAAGGGAGCCAATAAGGCATTCTGTTTTAGTGATTATATAGGCAAATTCTGCAAACAGGTGACATTGTAACATAGGACACATATAAGACAGAAAGGATTATGTGGGAAGCCTTTACCTGGCAGAGGGAATGGCCAGTACAAAGGCCCCAAGGAAAGTATTGTTTCAGAAGTTCAAGGCAAAAAGCAAAGCCAGTGCTGCAAGGGCAATGAGCCTGATGGAGACTGATGACAGACGCTGTCACACATGTGGGGAGAAAAGTGGCCTCTCTGCTACAACTGTAATCTCAAGGCACAGGGCCGTCCTTGCCCACGCTACGTCTCCCTCTGTATACATCATGATCTCAAGGCATCCCATGAGTTGCCACAGATCCCCTTCTTGGTGCCTTCTCTTGACTGAGTTCTGGCCCCTGTATTGCGTCATCTTGGGATTTCTGAGTCCTGGCCCCCCTTTTTTTAAAATATGAAATTCATTGTCAAATTGGTTTCCATACAACACGCAGTGCTCATCCCCACAGGTGTTCTCCTCAATACCCATCACCCAACCTCCCCCTCCTCCCGCCCCCATCAACCCTCAGATTGTTCTCAGTTTTTAAGAGTCTCTTCTGGTTTGGCTCCCTCCCTCTCTAACTTTTTGAGGACTGCTCACCCTTCACCAGTCACAAGACACCATGCCCTCCTGGGTTGTGTATTTCCCTGTCTTTACAGACCTCACCATCCCGGTTATGCTTGGAATGGACACAACCCAAGGAGGCCAGATCAGACATCTTTTCCCTGCAAAGTATAGAAATGGTTCCCAGAAATGCCAGTACTTAAGCCTCCCATTGACAAATGAATTTGAGGCTCCATATTGGAATGGCAAGTTTCTGCTGTGATTTACACAAACATAAAACAGTCTGTTCAACAGACAGCGAGGCAGAGAGTCGGGGGGGAGGGGTAGTGAATGAAATGGATGAGTCAGAGCAATTATCTAATAAACTTGTGTGGTTCCTGAGACACTGGGAGGTAAAATAAACTGTCATTGCCTTAATAATAAGTTAAAAGAATAGAATATGGAATATCAATGAAAGTGTGAGCATCCCTCTGTGAAATTGACACAGCCACTGAATAAATACATCACTAATCAAACAAACAAATGAACACAGCGATCACCCCTCCTGCACTAAGTTGGATGGGCTCTCAAGCCAAGACAGGTTAATGAACTTGGCTTCCATTCTTCTGACCCTCTCATCCACGGCGCACCAGGCCGTTGGGCTCACCTGGCTGGGGTGTCTGACAAGGTCTCCTTATGACAAGTCTGAATGCCTCCCTGGACTGCAGATAGTAGGGACTAATGCTCTGTTCTCAGCTGAGACAGCAGGATGGAGTAAAGCATGGGCCCCCAGCCATAATTAGGGCTTGGAAGAACAGAGGGAGACCTTGTCCCTTCCCATCCAAGTTCGCACAGGCTGACAGGAGACCAGAGAGTATTTACAGCTCCCCGTATCCGCTCATTAGGCTCATTTCCCTCTTGGTACCCCAGCCTCTGATCTCATATTCCCAAGTGGAAAACTGCTCTGGACACAAGTATTTTTTCCTAGTGAATCTCGGTTCCCAAAAGACTAAGTCAGAGACCAAGTGAATGCCGTTCTTTTTTTCCTCCCCTTTTCCCTGAACTCATCCCCTTCCTGATGTGTAAATCATCTGGCACCTTATCTCAGCCGAGACACACTTTCCAAGTCTAACACCAAGGAACCCTCCGGGATTAGTCCTCTTTGCCTTCCAAGCATTGCCTGTCCTAGGGACCCAGCTGTAGCATTTCTAGTGCTGTGTGTCTGTCTGTCTCTTTGTTTGTTTTCGAGAGAGAGGGAGAGAGAGAGCATGAGTGGGGGAGAGGAAGATGGGAGAGAAGGACAGAGAGAAGCATTTTTCATGTTTATTTATTTATTTTAAGAGAGAGAGGCAGAGAAAGAGGGAGAGAGAGAATCCCAAGCAGTCTCCATGCTCACTGCAGAAGCAATCTGGGGGCTCAGTTCCAGACCATGGGGCCATGTCTTAAGCCGCAATCAAGACCCGGAAGATGAACCCACTGAGCCCACGAGGAGACCCAGTGTCTACTGTTGTTCTCAACAGCGCCGCTAGGAATCTACCCAAGGACACGGGAGTGCTGGCGCACAGGGGCACGTGCACCCCAATGTTTCGAGCAGCGCTTTCAGCAACAGCCAAATTATGTAAAGAGCCGAAATGTCCATCAACTGACAACTGGATACAGAAGTTGTGGTTTATATACACAATGGAATCGTACTTGGCAATGAGAAGGAATGAAATCCTGCCATTTGCAGCAACGTGGATGGAACTAGAGAGTGTTATGCTAAGTGAAAGAAGTCAGGCAGAGACAGATACCATGTTTTCACTCATAGGTGGATCTTGAGAAACTTAAGAGAAGAGCATGGGGGAGGGGAAGGGGAAAAGAGAGTTAGAGGGAGGAAGGCAAACATAAGACTCTTGAGGACTGAGAACAAATCGAGTGTAGGAGGGGGTTGGGGGGAGCGGGGAAAGTGGGTGATGGGCAATGAAGAGGGCACTTGTTGGGATGAGCACTGGGTGTTGTATGGAAACCATTTTGACAATAAATTTCATATATTAAAAAAAAGAAAAAATAATAAAGCAGAGAAATGACTTCTGATAATAAAACTTAGGTGCCACAGAGATTGGCTTCAAGACACTTTTTCTGTCACTTGTTTTATAAGATGTTAAAAGCTGTCATTTGGTCCCTTGTTATAAAATGGTCCTTAAATATAACAGATGTATTGAGATCTAGTTATGTACTACAATGTGAGCTTAACATCTCACAGGGAGTTTGGATTTAATCTTTATAAAATCTTATCCCTGAGATTATGAACTACATTTTACGATGTATAAATGGTGCTTGGTCGTGTCTTGTCATCTGTCCAAATTTAATATCTGAGTATATGGTGTCCCTTGAGTTTGATTCTGTCAGGATGCTTCCAGTTCTCAAACTTGGGGTCGTGGTTCTCAGCCAGAAATGAATTTTCCCCTGGGACGTCTGTCAAAGTCCGAAGGGAACCTGCCAAACACCTACAGTCCACAGGAAAGTGTTGGGGGCCGGGCCCCGGTGCCAGGCTGAGACCGGGTCGAGCAATGTTCCCTGTTGACTCAAGCCAACCCGGTGTTTCCCGCTCCCATTCATGTGGGAGACCGGGCCCCGGTGCCAGGCTGAGACCAGGTCGAGCTACGTTCCCTGTTGACTCAAGCCAACCCGGTGGTTCCCCCTCCCATTCCCCCACTCTCAAGGGCATATGAAAGCCTTGTCAAGGCTGAGAAAGTTAATTCCTGAAGCCTGTGGTCTGCAGGTGTTGGCAGTAATGCTACCTCCCTTTTTCTACCCCGAGTCAGATAGAAACAAACATGGGGGGGCGCCTGGGTGGCGCAGTCGGTTAAGCGTCCGACTTCAGCCAGGTCACGATCTCGCGGTCCGTGAGTTCGAGCCCCGCGTCGGGCTCTGGGCTGATGGCTCGGAGCCTGGAGCCTGTTTCCGATTCTGTGTCTCCCTCTCTCTCTGCCCCTCCCCCGTTCATGCTCTGTCTCTCTCTGTCCCAAAAATAAATAAAAAACGTTGAAAAAAAAAATTAAAAAAAAAAAAAAAGAAACAAACATGGGAATTGTGTTTTGCTAGCAATCTTATCAACAAGGTCTTGTTGTGACCCGTCTAGAAAATGCACAAGAAACACAGAACTAAATGTTTTGGTGGGCAGCAATTATGTGAAACCTGTTTATTCTTAGAATGGCCTGACCCATAAGAGTCTGGATATAAAAGATTGTGTACAGCAACAATAAAGCCGTCACTTGGGCCATCAGCCCAGGGGACCCTCCTGTTCCCAAACTTTCTCTTCTCTCTTTTTTCTTGCATTCCCCTACCCTCAGGACCCTGACCTCGGTGTTTGTCGCGCCGGTCGTGACAGGAAAGCACCCCCAAAATACTGTTACCCTGCCACCAATGTCTCACCATAAACGGTGAGAAACACACCTAGACCAGCATGTCTCCAACTTCACTGTGCCCATGAATCCACACGGATCCCACTACAAGTGCAAAATCCTAGAGATTCTGCATTTCTCCAAGCTCCTGGGTGATGCCGAAGTGCAGGTCTGAGTCTGCGGACCACTGTTTGATTAGCAAGAAGATGATCCTGTGTTAGAGATAAGTGTGGGTAGCGTGAAGGCTTCTGCACCAAATACTGTCCTTGTGTGCCTGTAATTATGAAAGGATCGTGTATTCGCTCATTCTTCAGGCTGTGTGAAATCTGTGTTTATTGTTTTTATAAGTGACCAAAATAATACCCTGATTATTAATCAGGGTATTAGGGTATTATTAATAATACCCTTTAGAGTAAGATTAAGGCACTATCAGATATGCCCACATCCTAATCTCCAGTCCCTTTCACATGTTATTATTTTTTTTTAGAGCAAAGAAGGATTTATGCAGCAGATTGAATAGGGCTACTCATCAGCCTGGAGACTCTGAAGGACATGCCCATTTGTGCAGAAAACTGGTAACCCTGACCCACATGACTGGCAGGACATGCAGTTCTTGGGTGAAGCGTCCTCTGGTCAAGCAGGTGGAAGAGATTTCAGAGCAGAAAGGACGTATTACATACATGTTGCTGATAGTGTGCATTCTCCATCGCGTGGGATTTGTGACATATATCAGGAAAAGGAAGCTATTTCGTGTAACAACGGAAAGAATCATATGAGCGGATTGCATTAGAAGTTTTCAAGCAGAAACAGGAAAATAATTCAGTGATAAAATGTAGAAGACACTAAGCAATCCTGTACCTCGATGAACAAACTCCCTCAGTGGTGAACACCATCTTCCATGCTTTAATAAATAGGTGCAAAGCACGAACTGTGATTTTTTTTTAAAAATGAGAGAAATATTTTGTGTGTCACAAAATGAGTGTTTCAAAAGTTTGCCTCCTCATACTTATGGTCAGGCTGATACGAAGAACATATCAAGTCGATCTATGTATTCAAATTTGCCTTTCGAAGTACACTCCACTAGGAGATCTAGATTAGCTACTTGGGTTTTCCCAGTGACTATGGTAGTATTTCTGGACCCTGAGCTGAGTAACAGAATAAAACCAAGAGACTGCTTACAAAGCATAAGGGCATGTTTAGCCCAAGGGACTGAAATGACATATTTTCCCTGGGTCCGTTTCGAACAAAACCATGTTGAATAAACATATCGTCAGATGTGTCCCACAATCACCAGGTAAGCCTTCAGCTACCCCCAGTCATGAAGTACCTCTTCAGAAAGCGCTTTATAAACTAGAGACTGACACATGAGTGAATCAGCTTTTCCCCTTCAGCCCACACATTCTACTCAGTACAATTCTCCAAGAATGTGTGAACCCAACACCAGCTACCCACCCTGGCCATGGTCCTTCATAAATCCAGATCCTCAGTGGCTCTCTCTCTCTCTCTCTCTCTCTCTCTCTCTTCCTCTTGACCCTCTCTCCCCTTCTGACACCTCCCAGAATGGCTTTTGACCATCCCCTGTACCCTCCAGCATACATGAGTAATAAACCTGGGGTTATTAGAGTTCTCCGATAGATGTTGCTGACGTGTGTCCTGCAATCACAATAAGAACCCAAGGGCTGGTGCAGCCACAGCATAGGCTGTGGTCCGGGAAAGGTCTGTGGGAGTGTGGAAAGCACATGGGCGCAGGTGAGTCCTTGGGCATTCCTAGCCAGAGCGGTGTGTCAATAGCTTGAGGCTTAAACGGAACAATGTTAGAGTCCACATCATCAGGTGGAGTCCTAAAAGAAGTGAAGGAAAAGACTGAGACTCAAGGTGGAAACTGTGCTTTTGTATTCTCCTTGACAGTAAAATGATGGAAATGGCTTACTGATCAAGTGTAGCTTTATTCCATATGAAGCCTATAATTCATGATGATGATCTCAGGAAATCTAGGGGAAATTTACCCGGCATGGTATAAGTCATTTGAGATGTAAATAATTTTAAGAAATCCAACTAGTCCCATGTGAGATACAGAGATTTCAGGCATTTGTGACCCAAGGTTGGGGTAAACTTTGGGGACGTCTGAAAATAGACAAAAGAAACCGTCTGTATTTCAGTCACAGCAGAAGCTTAATGAAGTGAGTTCCTTAAATGTAGAGAGAAGTTGATCAAACAAATGGAAATGCCAAGAAATAAATAGAAGGAGTAGATTCTACTTCCACAGTCTGATCAGAGATTGGCAGTTCCTGGCTCTGAGGATTTGAGCCCTTCAATCATGGGCATGTCTTCAGCCTTTGGATGATTGGTTCTTATAACACTGAATCCCAAGTATTCTTTTCAGAGCCCTCTTTATGTCTCTGTTCCTCAGGCTGTAGATGAAGGGGTTCAGCATGGGCGTGACCACCGTGTACATCACTGAGGCTGTGGCACTTGAGTGGGAGCTCTGGGTAACAGCAGAGCTGAGGTACACTCCTAGGCTTGCACAATAAAATAAGGAGACAACCGACAGGTGAGATGCACAGGTAGAAAACGCTTTATACTTGCCCTGAGCTGATGAGATCCCACATATGGAGGAAACTATCTTAGAATAAGAGTAAAGGATCCAGACAAGCAGACCACCTCCCAGCAGCATAGCTGCAAGGTACATCACCACGTTATTAAGAAAGGTGTCAGAACAGGCAAGTTGGATCATCTGATTGAGTTCACAGAAAAAGTGGGGGATCTCTACCTCTGTACAGAAAGACAGCCCCAACACCATTAAGGTGTGTACCAAGGAATGCAGGACACATATGATCCAGGACATCAGAACCAGGAGTCCACAGAGCCGGGGGTTCATGATGACCATGTAGTGCAGGGGGTGACAAATGGCCACAAACCTGTCATAGGCCATCACACTCAGGAGAAAGTCGTCCATCCCTGCAAAGGTTATGAAAAAGTTCATTTGTGTGATGCAGCCTGCATAGGTTATGACTTTGCTCTGGGTCTGGATGTTCCAGAGCATCTTCGGGACGGTGGTGGAGGTGAAGCAGAAGTCTATAAAGGACAGGTTGGCCAGGAAGAAGTACATGGGCGTGTGGAGGCGGGAGTCAGAGCTGACGGCCAGGATGATGAGCAGGTTGCCAAACACAGTGATCAGGTACATGGAGAGGAAAAGCCCAAATACGAGGGGCTGCAGTTCTGGTCTCTCTGAAAATCCCAGGAGAAGAAATTTTGATATCTGTGTAATATTTCCTGGTTCCATGAGGTTGCACTGACCCCCGGAAAGAGGCAAAGGACATCATTAATTTTCACATCAACAGTTTACTCACATAGTTGAAATGCTACCATTTATATTGTGCAGTCAAGAAGTTCATTTCAGTATCTTGTCCCTTTTGTCCCCAAAGGATTGTCCTTTTGAAGAGATTCCCCCCTGTTTCATCTCAGTTAGGTGTTTTGGTCTCATTCTCCACACTCCCCAGCACAGGTCATGCATTTTACTGTTTTACTAAGAATCTCTTTCCTGCATGGGAGGAATATGTGCTGATTGTGAAACATATTCCAGGCATTGTGTAGGCAATGAGCATGGGATACTGGAAACCAAACGCAAGTATCATCCAATGACGGAGAATGAATAGAAACAAATAAAAATACTAATAAGACATTAGAGGGTGTCAAAGTGCTATGAAGAGAACAAAAGTAGATATAAAGGAGAGCGTGGATACGAGTGTCGTTCTGTAATTGGTGTTTGGTCAAGACCCGTAACAGGTGACATTTGACAGAGACTTCAGTGAAAGGAGGGCAGGATCTGCAAGCATTTCTGGGGAAGTGTGTGCTGGCTGAGGGAATGGCCTCTGCTAAGACCCTGAGGATCATACTACTTGAGCTATTGGGGTCCAAAATCGGAAGCGTTGTGTGAAGAGGAGTAAACAGGAGAGAAATCA
The DNA here is from genome assembly GCF_018350215.1 of Panthera leo. Taxonomy (NCBI): domain Eukaryota; kingdom Metazoa; phylum Chordata; class Mammalia; order Carnivora; family Felidae; genus Panthera; species Panthera leo. Next base: position 10,792,751 of record NC_056680.1, on the reverse strand, counting down.
GAGATGGTGTCAGTCAATTTCAAAGAAATGGATGGCCTCATTACCGTTTCCCTTTAGAGGGAAAGGAGTCACTCACCCACACTATATACTGCTTATATTTTAGAATCTATCTGGAAAGCCTCCTGTACATTGACAAGGAGCCCTCCTGAATACCCTGTGCTGATTGAGTGCTGGCTTCTGTATTATTAGAGTCAACTTAGAATATATTAGCTAAGGCACCCCTGCTCTGGAAACGGATCCCCCGCCACAAGACAAGACACACACACACACACACACACACACACACACACACACAGCAAATCATCACTCCCTGAGCTGTGTTCTTCCATGAGTTCTCACCTCCAGCCCCAATAATTAAGCTCAGAGTAGCTATAAACCAATGTGGCCAGATCCATTATCATTCCTCACAAACGATGTAAAAATGGTACCTGAATTCCAATGATTGAGTTTCTTATGGACGAATACAATTGACAGGTCAGACTGGCATGCTTATTTTCTGTCCTGCATTTACAGAAAAACAAACCATCTGCTCAAAATCAGAGAAACAGACACACACACACACACACACACACACACACAGAGGCAAGAGAGTGAAATGAAATTGAAGTGGCACAAAAAATTTCATGGTTCATTTGGTCACTGAAACCTGAGGGGCCGTGAAGAAGAAAGAACATCCTGAGGTCTGACAACATTCCAAGTCTTGTTACCTCCTTGATGCCCAGCAAAAATAATAAGGAGCAAAATTAAATGTGGTCAGAAGACGAAATTAGTGGGTTGTTCAGCATGTGGATCGCCTTACAGACTGAATGCTCCAAGAGAAAAGTGTGCTAAGGGAATAAATCAACCCTTCGGCACGGGAAATATGCAAAGCACAGCAAAAGTTGGGCAGGTAATAATGAAGCAGTAGGAGACTTGGGGTTTTTTTCCGTACCTGATTCATATTTCTTTGACCCATTGGATGTCCTGTGATCTTAGGGAAAGTGGATAAGTCCCTTTCACTTTTCAGATGTGGCATCTTTTCTTTGTTTTTCCTGGCCTTTGCGTTGTGACCTCTCTCTTGACAAGGGTAGTGGGCACACTCTGGTCCTGTTTCTGGTTTGCACAACACCCAAAGGTTTGTTCAGACCTTGCTCTACAGAATTCTGCACCCCCCGTGACAGTCAGTCTAGGCTCTAAATCACCGTCTTCATAAGATTTCTGCCTGAGGCTCTTACACCACACACTTAATTCATTCTACTATGACTCTGCCATATAAGGCAAGTATCAAAGGAACAGAGGCTTCTCTGACCTTGTCCACTGTGGTTTTCAGGAAGGCATGGTCAGCCAAGCACATGACCATAGAGATCTCCAGGTTCTGGGCTAGGCTGGTGGCTGTGTGGTGACCTCACGTGAATGCACCTGGCATTGATTCTCTCTGACCCTTTCCTGCTGGACCTGCTGGGCACCCGGAATCACGTGGCTGGGAGCTCTGAGGGAGAGGTGTCCATGTGGCTGTCTGAATTCCTCCTGGATGGCTATCGGTGGCAACTAAACCCTCTCCCTGCAGAAGATGGTGGGAAGGAGGCTAGCATGAGTCATCCAGCCAAGCTTCGGACTCTAGAAGCAACAATCAGGTCCCATCGCCCCCGGTGGCACAGGGGGAGGGACTGCACAGAGGAGACATTTATAGTTTCCTTTGTCTGTTCATGAGGCATGTTTCCCTCCTGCTTGTCCAACCTACAGCACATGATTTCCCTGGGGGACACTGGTCTGGACACAAAGAAAGATTTCCTGGAGTTTCTGTGTTCCCAATAGACCAGGTCATAACTGCGTGACCCCTGTGTTGATTACTCCTACCTTGTGAGTTCTGTCGCTCCCAGAGTTCAAATATCCCAGCACCTAATCCCAACCCTGATTTTAACATTTTCCCACAGTCTAAGACTAAGCAATCAGTCTGGATTAGATCCCTCGGATCTCCAAATTGTTGGCTTTTGGTGGAGACCTGAGCCGAAATCAAGAGTTGTTCGCTTCTACGACTGAACCACCCAGGCGCCCCCAGATATTCATTTAAATATGTTGTGTATAGATATGGCCCCCATTAAGGGATTCCTTCTGCCACATTGATGTAGGGTTTTTTTTGTCAAAAAGCTTCTTCTGTAAGTAACGACATATTTTATAATTTCACTGAGAAATTCTTCAAGTCTTCAAGAATATAAATTGAGTGTTGACCATGTTTCAGGCAATGAGTATAGGGTGTGGTGAAGAATGTAAATCCCTAGAATCATGGAGAAAAAATATATAAGCAAACAAGAGAATTCTATAACTTTTCAGATGGTGAGGGCTGCTGTGAAGAAAAGAAAAGCAGGAATAAAGAGGGAGCCAATAAGGCATTCTGTTTTAGTGATTGATAGGCAAATTCTGCAAACAGGTGACATTGTAACACAGAACACATATAAGACAGAAAGGATTATGTGGGAAGCCTTTACCTGGCAGAGGGAATGGCCAGTACAAAGGCCCCAAGGAAAGTATTGTTTCAGAAGTTCAAGGCAAAAAGCAAAGCCAGTGCTGCAAGGGCAATGAGCCTGATGGAGACTGATGACAGACGCTGTCACACATGTGGGGAGAAAAGTGGCCTCTCTGCTACAACTGTGATCTCAAGGCACAGGGCCGTCCTTGCCCATGCTACGTCTCCCTCTGTATACATCATGGTCTCAAGGCATCCAACGAGTTGCCACAGATCCCCTTCTTGGTGCCTTCTCTTGACTGAGTTCTGGCCCCTGTATTGCGTCATCTTGGGATTTCTGAGTCCTGGCCCCCCTTTTTTTAAAATATGAAATTCATTGTCAAATTGGTTTCCGTACAAAACCCAGTGCTCATCCCCACAGGTGTTCTCCTCAATACCCATCACCCAACCTCCCCCTCCTCCCGCCCCCATCAACCCTCAGATTGTTCTCAGTTTTTAAGAGTCTCTTCTGGTTTGGCTCCCTCCCTCTCTAACTTTTTGAGGACTGCTCACCCTTCACCAGTCACAAGACACCATGGCCTCCTGGGTTGTGTATTTCCCTGTCTTCACAGACCTCACCATCCCGGTTATGCTTGGAATGGACACAACCCAAGGAGGCCAGATCAGACATCTTTTCCCTGCAAAGTATAGAAATGGTTCCCAGAAATGCCAGTACTTAAGCCTCCCATGGACAAATGAGTTTGAGGCTCCATATTGGAATGGCAAATTTCTGCTGTGATTTACACAAACATAAAACAGTCTGTTCAACAGACAGCGAGGCAGAGAGTCGGGGGGGCAGTGAATGAAACGGATGAGGCAGAGCAATTATCTAAGAAACTCGTGTGATTCCTGAGACACTGGGAGGTAAAATAAACTGCCATTGCCTTAATAGTAAGTTAAAGGAATAGAATATGGAAGATCAACGTAAGTGTGAGCATCCACTCTATGAAACAGACACAGCCACTGAATAAATACATCACTTAATCAAACAAACAAATGAACACAGCCATCACCCCTCCTGCACTAAGTTGAATGGGCTCTCAGGCCAAGACAGGTTAATGAACTTGGCTTCCATTCTTCTGACCCTCTCATCCATGGCGCACCGGGCCGTTGGGCTCACCTGGCTGGGGTGTCTGACAAGGTCTCCTTGTGACAAGTCTGAATGCCTCCCAGGACTGCAGATGGTAGGCACTAATGCTCTGTTGTCAGCTGAGACAGCAGGACGGAGTAAAGCATGGGCCCCCAGCCATAACTAAGGCTTGGAAGAACAGAGGGAGACCTTGTCCCTTCCCATCCAAGTTCGCACAGGCTGACAGGAGACCAGAGAGTATTTACAGCTCCCCGTATCCACTCATTAGGCTCATTTCCTTCTTGGTACCCCAGCCTCTGATCTCATATTCCCAAGTGGAAAACTGCTCTGGACACAAGTACTTTTTCCTAATGAATCTCTGTTCCCAAAAGACTAGGTCAGAGACCAAGTGAATGCAGTTCTTTTTTTCCTCCCCTTTTCCCTGAACTCGTCCCCTTCCTGATGTGTAAATCGTCTGGCACCTTATCTCAGCCAAGACACACTTTCCTCCATTTCTAAGACCAAGGAACCCCGCGGGATTAGTCCTCTTTGCCTTCCAAGCATTGCCTGTCCTAGGGACCCAGCTGTAGCATTTCCAGTGCTGTGTGTCTGTCTGTCTCTTTGTTTTCGAGAGAGAGGGAGAGAGAGAGCATGAGTGGGGGAGAGGAAGGGAAGCAGAGAGGGACAGAGAGAAGCTTTTTAATGTTTATTTATTTATTTTAAGAGAGAGAGAGTCAGAGAAAGAGGGAGAGAGAGAATCCCAAGCAGTCTCCATGCTCACTGCAGTAGCAATCTGGGGGCTCAGTTCCAGACCATGGGGCCATGTCTTAAGCCGCAATCAAGACCCGGAAGATGAACCCACTGAGCCCACGAGGAGACCCAGTGTCTACTGTTGTTCTCAACAGCGCCGCTAGGAATCTACCCAAGGACACGGGAGTGCTGGCGCACAGGGGCACGTGCACCCCAATGTTTCGAGCAGCGCTTTCAGCAACAGCCAAATTATGTAAAGAGCCCAAATATCCATCAACTGACAAATGGATACAGAAGTTGTCATTTATATACACAATGGAATCCTACTTGGCAATGAGGAAGAATGAAATCCTTCCATTTGCAGCAACGTGGATGGAACTAGAGAGTGTTATGCTAAGTGAAAGAAGTCAAGCAGAGAAAGACAGATACCCTATTTTTTCACTCATAGGTGGATCTTGAGAAACTTAAGAGAAGAGCATGGGGGAGGGGAAGGGGAAAAGAGAGTTAGAGGGAGGGAGGCAAACCATAAGAGACTCTTGAGGACTGAGAACAAACTGAGGGTAGGTAGGGGTTGGGGGAGAGGGGAAAGTGGGTGATGGGCAGGGAGGAGGGCACTTGTTGGGATGAGCACTGGGTGTTGTATGGAAACCATTTTGACAATAAATTTCATATATTAAAAAAAAGAAAAAATAATAAAGCAGAGAAATGACTTCTTCTGATAATAAAACTTGGGTGCCACAGAGATTGGCTTCAAGACACTTTTTCTGTCACTTGTTTTATAAGACGTTAAAAGCTGTCATTTGGTCCCTTGTTATAAAATCGTCCTTAAATATAACATGTATTAAGATCTAGTTATGTACTATAAAGTGAGCTTAACATCTAACAGGGAGTTTGGATTTAATCTTTATAAAATCTTATCCCTGAGGAGGTATAGTTATGAACTACATTTTACGATGTATAAATGGTGCTTGGTGATGTCTAGTCATCTGTCCAAATTTAATATCTGAGTATGTGGTGTCCTTTGAGTTTGATTCTGCCAGGATGCTTCCAGTTCTCCAACTCTGGGGCCGTGGTTCTCAGCCAGAAATGAATTTTCCTCTGGGACGTCTGTCAAAGTCTGAAGGGAACCTGCCAAACACCTAGGGTCCACAGGAAAGCACCCCCAAAATACTGTTATCCTGCCACAAATGTCTCACCATAAACGGTGAGAAACCCAGCTGGACCAGCATGTCTCCAACCTCACTGTGCCCGTGAATCCACACGGATCCCAGTACAAACGCAAAATGTTAGAGATTCTGCATTTCTCCAAGCTCCTGTGTGAGGCTGAACTGCAGGTCTGAGTCTGTGAACCACTGTTTGATTAGCAAGAAGATGATCCTGTGTTAGAGATAATGTGGGTAGCGTGAAGCCTTCTGCACCAAATACTGTCCTTGCGTGCCTGTAATTGTGAAAGGATCGTGTATTCGCTCATTCCTCAGGCTGTGTGAAATCTGTGTTTATTGCTTTTATAAGTGAACAAAATAATACCCTGATGAAAAACCCTTTAGAGTAAGAATAAGGCACTATCATATATGCCCACATCCTAATCTCCAGTCCCTTTCACATGTTATTTTTTTTTTTAGAGCAAAGAAGGATTTATGCAGCAGATTCAACAGGCTGCTCATCAGCTTGGGTGACTCTGAAGGACATGCCCATTTTTGCGGAAGAACTGGGGACCCTGACCCGCATGACTGGCAGGACATGCAGTTCTTGGGTGAAGCGTCCTCTGGTCAAGCAGGTGGAAGAGATTTCACAGCAGAAAGGACGTATTATATAGATGGTGCTGATACTGTGCATTCACCATCCCGTGGGATTTGTGACATATATCAGGAAAAGGAAGGTATTTCGTGTAACAATGCAAAGAATCATATGAGCGGGGCGCATTAGAAGTTTTCAAGCAGAAACAGGAAGATAATTCAGTGATAAAATGTAGAAGACATTAAGCAATCCTGTGCCTCGATGAATAAACTCCCTCAGTGGTGAACACCATCTTCCATGCTTTAATAAATAGGTGCATAGCACGAACTGTGATTTTTTAAAAATGAGAGAAATATTTTGTGTGTCACAAAATGAGTGTTTCGAAAGTTTGCTTCCTCATATTTATGGTCAGGCCGATACGAAGAACATATCAGGTCGATCTATTTATTCGAACTTGCCTTTCTTTTTTTTTTTTTTTTTTTTTTTTTTTTTCTTTTTTTTATTTTTGGGACAGAGAGAGACAGAGCATGAACGGGGGAGGGTCAGAGAGAGAGGGAGACACAGAATCGGAAACAGGCTCCAGGCTCCGAGCCATCGGCCCAGAGCCTGACGCGGGGCTCGAACTCACGGACCGCGAGATCGTGACCTGGCTGAAGTCGGACGCTTAACCGACTGCGCCACCCAGGCGCCCCTGAACTTGCCTTTCTAAGTACACTCCACTGGGAGATCTATATTAGCTAATCAGGTTTTCCCAGTGACTATGGTAGGAATTCTGGACCCAGAGCTGAGTAACAGAATAAAACCAAGACACCGCTTACAAGGCATAAGGGCATGTTTAGTGCAAGGGACTGAAATGACGTGTTTTCCCCGGGTCCATTTGGAACACAACCATGTTGAATAAACATACCGTCAGATGTGTTCCACAATCACCAGATAAGCCCTCAGCTACTACCAGTCACGAAGTGCCTCTTCAGAAAGCCCTTTATAAACTAGATGCTGCCAAATGAGTGAATCAGGTTTTCCCCTTCAGCCCACACATTCTACTCAATACAATTCTCCAAGAACGTGTGAACCCAACACCAGCTACCCACCCTGGCCATGGTCCTTGAGAAAGCCAGATTCCTCTGTGGCTCTCTCTCTCTCTCTGTCTTCCTCTTGACCCTTTCTCCTCTTCTGAGACCTCACAGAATGGCTTTTGAGCATCCCATGTGCCCTCCAGCATACATGAGTAATAAACCTGGGTTATTAGAGTTCTCCGATAGATGTTGCTGACGTGTGTCCTGCAATCACAATAAGAACTCAAAGGCTGGTGCAGCCAAGGCATAGGCTGTGGTCCGGGAAAGGTCTGTGGGAGTGTGGACAAGCACATGGGTGCAGGTGAGTGCTTGGGCTTTCCTAGCCAGAGCAGGGTGTCAATAGTCTGAGGCTTGAACAGAATAATGTTAGAGTCCACATTATCAGGTGGAGTCCTAAAGGAAGTGAAGGAAAAGACTGAGACTCAAGGTGGAAACTGTGCTTTTGTATCCTCCTTGACAGTAAAATGATGGAAATGGCTTACTGATCAAGTGTAGCTTTATTCCGTATGAAGCGTATAATTCATGATATCGATCTCAGGAAATCTAGGTGAAATTTACCCGGCGTAGTATAAGTCATTTGAGACGAAATTAATTTTAAGAAATCCAACTAGTCCCATGTGAGATACAGAAATTTCAGGCATTTGTGACCCAAGGTTGGGGTAAACTTTGGGGACATCTGAAAATAGACAAAGGAGAAACTGTCTGTATTTCAGTCACAGCAGAAGCTTAATGAAGTGAGTTCCTTAAATGTAGAGAGAAGTTGATCAAACAAATGGAAATGCCAAGAAATAAATAGAAGGAGTAGATCCTACTTCCACAGTCTGATCAGAGATTGGCAGTTCCTGGCTCTGAGGATTTGAGCCCTTCAATCATGGGCATGTCTTCAGCCTTTGGATGATTGGTTCTTATAACACTGAATCCCAAGTATTCTTTTCAGAGCCCTCTTTATGTCTCTGTTCCTCAGGCTGTAGATGAAGGGGTTCAGCATGGGCGTGACCACCGTGTACATCACCGAGGCTGTGGCACTTGACCGTGAGCTCTGGGTAGCAGCAGAGCTAAGGTACACACCTAGGCTTGCACAATAAAATAAGGAGACAACCGACAGGTGAGATGCACAGGTAGAAAACGCTTTATACTTGCCCTGAGCTGATGAGATCCCACGTATGGAGAAAACTATCTTGGAATAAGAGTAAAGGATCCCAACAAGGGGACCTCCAGCCAGCAGCATAGCTGCAAAATACATCACCAAGTTATCAAGAAAGGTGTCAGAACAGGCAAGTAGGATCATCTGATTGAGTTCACAGAAAAAGTGGGGGATCTCTACCTCTGTACAGAAGAACAGCCACAACACCATTGAAGTTTGTGACAAGGAATGCAGGACACTCGTGACCCAGGACACCAGAACCAGGAGTCCACAGAGCCGGGGGTTCATGATGACCATGTATTGCAGAGGGTGACAGATGGCCACAAACCTGTCATAGGCCATCACACTCAGGAGAAAGTCGTCCATCCCTGCAAAGGTTATGAAAAAGTTCATTTGTGTGATACAGTCCTCATAGGTTATGACTTTGGTCTGGGTCTGGATGTTCCAGAGCATCTTTGGGACGGTGGTGGAGGTGAAGCAGATGTCTACAAAGGACAGGTTGGCCAGGAAGAAGTACATGGGGGTGTGGAGGTGGGAGTCAGAGCTGACGGCCAGGAGGATGAGCAGGTTTCCAAACACAGTGATCAGGTACATGGAGAGGAAAAGCCCAAATAAGAGGGGCTGCAGTTCTGGTCTCTCTGAAAATCCCAGGAGAAGAAATTTTGATATCCGTGTAATATTTCCTGGTTCCATGAGGTTGCACTGACCCCCGGAAAGAGGCAAAGGACATCATTAATTTTCATATGAACAGTTTACCCACATAGATGAAGTGCTACCAATTGTATTGTGCAGTCAAGAAGTTCATTTCAGTACCTTATCCTTTTTTGTCCCGAAAGGATTGTCCTTTTGAAGAGATTCCCTCCTGTTTCACATCAGATTAGGTGTTTTGGTCTCATTCTCCACACTCCCCAGCAGAGGTCATGTATTTTACTGTTTTACTAAGAATATCTTTCCTGCATTGGAGGAATATGTAGTGAGGGTCAAACATGTCCCAGGCATTGTCTAGGCCATGAGCACGGGATACTGAAAACCAAAAGCCACTATAATCTAGTGATGGAGAATGAGTAGAATCAAATACAAATATTAATAAGACATCACAGGGTGTCAAGTGCTATGAAGAGACAGAAGCAGATATAAAGGAGAGCGTGGATAGGAGTGCTATTTTGTAATCAGTGTTTGGTCAAGACCAGTAAACTAGGTGACATTTGATCAGAGACCTGCAGGGAAGGAAGGCAGGAGCCCAGAGCCTGTGTGGGGAAGTGTGTGATGGTAGAGGGAATGGCCTCAGCTAAAGCCCTGAGGATGATACTACTTTGGGCTATTTGAGTCCAAAACAGGAAGCATGTATGGGAAGGGGAATGAGCAGGAAAATGATCAGAGATCGTGTCAGGCAATTTCAAAGAAATAGGTGGCCTCTTTGCTTGTTCCCCTTCAAGGGAAAGGAGTCACTCACCCACACTATGTCCTGCTTGTATTTTAGAATCTACCTGCAAAGTCTGCTGTAAGTTGACATAGAGCTCTCTAGAATATGGTGTGTTGATTGAGTTCTGGCTTCTATATTATAAGAATCACCTTGGAATATATTGGACCATGTCCCCTGCTCTGATGACAGATGTCATTTCACAAGGCACACACACACACACACACACACACACCAAATTAGTGATCCCTGGGCTGTGTTTTTACCATGACTTCTCACTCCAACCCCAACAATTAAGTTCGGAGAGGGTATAACTCAAGATGTGCAGATCCATTATCATTTCTGCAAATGATGTAAGTTTCCCATGAACAAATAAAATTGACAAGTCAGACTGGCATGCTCATTTTCTTTCCTGTATTTAAAGAAACACAAACAATCTTCTCAAAATCAGAGAGAGAGAGAGAAACAAGAGAGTGAAATAAAATGGAAGTGGCAGAAAAGATCTAATGGCTCAGGTGGTCGCTGAAATCTGAGGGGCCATGAAGAAGAAAGAGCATCCCTGGTTCTGACAACATTCCAATCCTTGTTACCACCCTGATGCCCAGCAAAAATAGTAAGGAGCAAAATTAAATTCAGTCACAAGACGACGTTAGTGGGATCTTCAGGGTGTGCATCGTCTTACAGAGTGCTCCAAGAGAAAATGTGCTAAGGGAATAAATCAACCCTTTGGCACAGGAAATATGCAAAGCACAGCAAAAGTTGGGCAGGTCATAATGGAAGGTAAGAGACTTGCTTTTTCTTTGAAAAAGCACCTTGAGACTTTGCTATTTCTTTGACCAATTGGATGTCCTGTGATCTTAGAGAAGGTGGGACAAGTCCCTTTCACTTTTTAGACGTGGCGTCTTTTCTCTGTTTTTCCTGGGCTTTGTGTTGTGATCTTTTTGGCCGAGTGTTGGGCACACTCTGGTCCTGTTTCTGGTTTGCACAACATGCAAAGTTCTGTTCAGACCTTGCGCTACAAAATTCTGCACATACCATGACAACCATTGTTGCTCTGAGTCACCATCTCCGTAAGATTTCTGCCTGAGGCTCTTACACCACAAAAAATTTTTTCATAGTCCTGTGACTCTACCATTATAAGGCAAGTACCAAAGGAGTGGGGCCCTCTCTGACCTTGTTCACGATAGTTTTTCAGAAGGGCATGATCAGGCAAGTACATGGCCATAGAGATCTCCACGTTCTGGGCTAGGCTGGTGGCTGTCAGGTGACCTCAGGTAAATGCGCCTGCCTTTGATTCTCTCTGACCCTTTCCTCCGGGTCTTGCCAAGCTCTCAGACCCACCTGGCTGGGAGCTCTGAGGGAGAGGTGTCCATGTGGCCGTCTGGATCCCTCCTGGATGGTTGCTGGTGGTGTCTAAACTCTGTCCCCACACAAGACGGCAGAACGGAGGCTAGCATGGGTCTCCCAGTCAAGCTTTCGACTCCACAAGCAACAACCTGGTCCCGTCAGCCCACGGTGGCACAGGCAGTGGGTGTGCACAGGAGGTATTTATAGTTTCCTCTGTCTGTTCATGAGGCACGTTCCCCTCCTCCTCCTCTTTGGAGCAGCACATGATTTCCCTGGGGGACACTGGTCTGGACACAAAGGAAATTTTTCTGGAGGTTCTGTGTTCCCACTAGACCAGGTTATAACTGCGTGACCCCAGTGTTGAGTATTCCTTCCTCATGGACTCCGCTGCTCTCAGAGTTCAGACCTCCCGGCAGGGACTCCCAACGCTTATGTCAATGTTTCGCCCAAGTCTGGGACTGAGCAATCTGTGTGGATTAGTTCCCTTGGATCTCCGAGCTGTTGGCTTGTGTTGGAGACACAGTCCTGCCATCTACACAACATTCCGGTTTTCCTTTTCAACAAGGAGGAGAAAAAAGCTCCTTCATACGGACCCTGAGCACTACGTACCGCAGCTTCATGACACATTTGCACACTTTTAGGACTTTCATTCCACATCACAATTAAGAGCTGCTGTTCAGCCCCTCTTTGTAAAGACTTTTTTAATTATACGAAATATGGTGAGATTTTTTTTTTCTTGCAGTATAACATTATCTTGGAATAGAAAAGTAAACAGGTTCTTCCCGGTAGCTTTGAGAAGAAATCAGGCCTTGCAATCATTTTCATTTTAGACCAAGGTGAGCCACTTCAGGCTTCTGATGCATCGAATGTAACAACATAAATGAATTTTAAAACACCAATGTAGTTATTTTACATCAGCGTTAGCACTTCAAATGACAAATGTTGTTCCAATGAAATTTTGTTAAGAATCTGAGATTAGGGGGGCACCTGGGTGGCTCAGTTGGTTAAGCGTCCGACTTCGGCTCAGGTCATGATCTCACAGTTTGTGAGTTCGAGGCCCGCGTCGGGCTCTGTGCTGACAGCTCAGAGCCTGGAGCCTGCGTCACATTCTGTGTCTCCCTCTTTCTCTGCCCCTTCCCTGCTCATGCTCTGTCTCTCTCTGTCTCAAAAATAAATAAACATTAAAAAAAAATTAAAAATAACTAACTAACTAAATAAATAAATAAAAAATCTGAGATTAGGGTTCTCCCTTCAATCACGGAGTTTCCCCTGGGTAAAGGCATTTTGCATTGTAATCTCATCTCTAAGTAGAAAAGGAGATTTACAATCAATTTACAGATATTCATCCTCTTTAGCTGGTAGAGAATTTCTTAGTACATAACTGCAAGCATGCTTCAGATTTTGACGTCTGGGAGGCATTATGACAGGAAAAGTAATTCATCCTTTAAATGTATGTCTATCATTTATGTCTATCTTGAAATCTTTGTGCCTACACATCTTCATTCTTTTAAATGCATATTAATTCAAACATTTACTCTTTTAATACCTACACCTTCAACTTTCTCTTAAGTTTCCTTTCAACATAAAATAAGAGATTATGTATGAGTTTGCTATTAAAATGAATAAAGATGGGGCTCTTGGATGGCTCAGTTGGTTAAGCACCTGCCTCTTGATATTGGCTCAGGTCACAATCTCACATTTTGTGAGTTCAACCCCCATGTCAGGGTCTGCGTTGACATGAGGCTGCTTGGTATTCTCTGTCTTTCCCTCTCTCAGCCTCTCCCCACACCTCTGTCTCAAAATTAAATGCATAAACATTAAAAAAAATTTTAAGTGAATAAACAAACACACAAAAAAGCAGAATGAGACCTACAAAGACAGAGAAAAAAACCTCATGGTTTGCCTGAGGGGACGTGGGCGGATGAGCAGAATGGGTGAAGGGCAGTGGGAGATACAGGCTTCCAGTTATGGAATTAATGAGTCTTGGGGAAAAAAGGCACGGGGTATGGAATACAGTCAATGATACTGGATGGGTTTGTATGATAACAGACAGCAGCTACCTTTGTGGCGAGCACCGCGTAATGGGCAGAGAAGCTGAATCACTACGTTGTGCACCTGAAACTAATGCAACATTCTTGCCAACTGTACTCAGATAAGATTTCTTTTAAGTGAGTTTGTGTTTATGTGCATATGCGTATATTTGTTTATTTGAAAAAACAATGTAATATATACGTACAACTTTGCATCTGAACATTTTCTTTGGACTCAACGAAGCTAACTATAATTTAAATTTAAAAAACTAATAAAATAAAATAAAATTTTGCTTCAGGATATTAAAGGACACCTAGAGTCTGAGATCATATTCTAAAGTCAATCTATTTATTAAAGTTTGTTCCTCCATGAAAACTTTTCTTGGAGATGCATATTTGGTGAACACTTGAGTAAGGAAGTGACTGTTGTACACATTGTGGAACAAGGTACTAAGAGACCAGGATCCTAATGAGGAGAATAAAACCGATCTAGAAGACACATTAATATATTAAGTATCCACTATTAAGAAGAGCAGTTAGGAAACTGATATACAAAGGAATTTCAGACATATAAGTGAAAAAAACATAATCTCACAGAGCCTGATGTGGTGCTTGAAATTGTCAACCGCAAGATCATGACTTGAGCCAAAGTTGGACACTCAACCCACTGAGCCACCCAGGCATGCCAAAAATAGAGTTCTTTTAGAGACACATAATAAAATATTATAGATAAAAAACCAAATAATTTGTATTTTTAAATATTTTTATTTATTTTTAAGAGGGGGAGAGAGAGAGAGAGAGAGATGGCCTGAGCTGGGGAGGGGCAGAGAGAGGCAGAGACATAGAATTTAAGCTGTCAGCACAGAGCCCGACATGGGGCTTGAACTCAAGAGCTGTGAGATCATGGCCTGAGCTGAAGTCGGATGCTTAACTGACTGAGCCACCCAAGCACACCTTACATTTATTTATTTCAATTCAAGTTAGTTAACATACAGTGGAGTGTTGGTTTCACGAGTAGAACCCAGTGATACATCACTTACATATAACTCCCAGTGCTCGTCCCAAGAAGTGCCCTCCTTAATGCCCATCACCCATTTAGCCCCTCCCCCACCCACTTCCTCTCCAGCAACCCTGAATTTCTTCTCTGTATTTTTGAGTCTCTTATAAATTGCCTCCCTCTCTGTTTTCATCTTAGTTTTCCTTCCCTTCCCCTATGTTCATCGGTTTTGTTTCTTAAGTTTCACATATGAGTGAAATCATATGATATTTATCTTTCTCTGATTGACATATTTTGCTTAGCATAATACACTCTAGTTCCAACCACGTTGTTGCAAATGGAAGATTTCATTCTTTTTGATCACTGAGTAATATTTCACTATACATATATATATATATATATATATATATATATATATATACATATATATTTATATATGCCACATCGTCTTGATCCATTAAAGGGGCATATGTACCCCAATGTTTATAGCAGTGTTATTAACAATAGCCAGTTATGGAAAGAGCCCAAATGTCTGTGGATTGATGAATGGATAAAGATGTGAGTGACCTAAATTTTGATCATGAATTGCTTGCCTATCTCACTACCTCAAAAGCATCAGAGTCAGACCACACTCACATTTATGCCCTAGGAATTCACTCTACCAGGTGCTAGGCAGAATATCTCCAAATTGATTTAATTTCTTCTCCATAATGTGGGTTCTTTAAATGTCAATTGACCTTAACCAAGGGAAGCTGATGAATGGACAAGCTTAAACTCGGTTCCCTCAAATAATTTTACTGACTATGTCCCTGTGAGATTCCTACTACTGTTATAAAACATTCCCACACTAGCTGCTGAAGACAAACACATACAGGTTCTTACAGTTCTGGAGTCAGAAGCTTCGAAGGAGTCTCGTCGGGCTAATAGCAAGGTGTCTGCAGGGTTGTGGTTCTTCTGGAGGCTCAGGGGAGAATGTGTTTCCTTTCCAGTTGCAGTCTCTGTTGCTGGCCACCTGCATTTCTTGGCTCACGGCTCTTCTGCCACCTTCATAGCCAGCAGGAGAGCATTCTCAAAATCTCTGACATCAACTCTTTTGTCTCCACCCTCAACATTTGGAGGACCCTCCTGACTACCCTAGTCCCACCTAGAGAATCACAGCTGATCCTTTTATCTCCATGGCAGCTAATTTACAGTCCTGT